>NW_013570209.1:4607-5264 GCF_000499745.2 Eimeria mitis | reverse complement strand
TATATATATATATATATATATATATATATATATATATATATACATATATATATATATACATATATATATACATATATATATATATACATATATATAGGGATAGAGAGAGAGAACAGCAACAACAATAAAAATAATTAAAAAAATAAAAAAATAAAAAAATAAAACGAAAGTAAAGAAGACATAAAACCAGCATTTCTGTCTCCACCGCCAAACCAAAAAAAAAAAACAAAAAATTAATTTTCGATTGATTTATTATATTTTATTTATTTTATTTTATTTTATTTTATTTTATTTTATTTTATTTTATTTTATATTTTATTTTATTTTATTTTTATTTATATTAAAATAAAATTAAAAAAAATAATTCCGTCCGACAAAAAATATTCTAGCCGCTGCGCTGCTGCAGCAATTGCTGCTGCTGCTGCAGCTGCTACTGTTGCTGCAGCTGCTGCTGCTGCTGCAGCAGCTGCTGCTGCAGCTGCTGCTGTTGCTGCTGCTGCAGCTGCTGCTGTTGCTGCTGCAGCTTCTACTTCAGCAGCAACTGCTGCTGTATTTGCAGCTGCTGCACGTATTTTTCTGCTGCTGCTGCTGCTGCTGTTGCCTCTGCATCCGCAGCAGCAGCAGCAGCAGCAGATACAACTCCACCACCACCACCAA
>NW_013570209.1:4092-4353 GCF_000499745.2 Eimeria mitis | reverse complement strand
AGATACAACTCCACCACCACCACCAACAGCAGCAGCAGCAGCAGCAGCAGCAGCAGCAGCAGCAGCAGCAGTTTAGTGTGTGTGGGGTGTCTGAGCAGCAAACTGCTGAATTGCGGAATTTAAAATTAAATTTTGCGGCGACAGAAAATGCTGTTCATACGTTGCTGCTGTTTGCTGCTGCTGCACGAACAAGCTGCTGCTGCTGCTGCTGCTGCTGCTGCTGCTGCTGCTGCTGCTGCTGCTGCTGCTGTTGCTGCTGCT
>NW_013570209.1:3574-3815 GCF_000499745.2 Eimeria mitis | reverse complement strand
CTGCAGCGGCGAATGAGGAGCAGCAGCAGCAGCTGCTGCTGCTGCTGTTGTTGCTGCTGCTGCTGCTGCTGCTGTTGCTGCTGCTGCTGCTGCATGTTTATCTGGAGCAGCAACCGTAGCTGCTGCTGCAGCTGTATGTGTTGACGAATTTTTGTTTGCTGCCGCTGCTGCAGTACCTGCACTTCCCGCTGCTCCAGCAGCAGCAGCAGCAGCAGCAGCAGCAGCAGCAGCAGCAGCAGCA
>NW_013570208.1:9561-10169 GCF_000499745.2 Eimeria mitis | reverse complement strand
TATATATATATATATATATATATATTTTGTGTTTATCTAAATTAAATGTATATAGTGTAAGTAAATATTTTAATAAGTATATGTATGTAAATATAAATAAATAAATATGTTTATATAAAACAAAAACACAAATAAATATATTTATTTATTTATTTATTTATGAATCTAAATAATATATATATTATATAAATATATTTATTTATTTTATATTTTATTTATTTATTTGTTTATTTTTTATTTATTTATATTTTAAAAAGGGGCTGCTCCGGGAATTGAACCCGGGACCTCTCGCACCCTAAGCGAGAATCATACCACTAGACTAAGCAGCCATAACATTGTTCTTTTTTATTTTTCTTTTTTTTTAGTTTTTTATTTATTTTTATTTATTTTATTTATTTTTATTTTTTATTTATTTTATTTATTTTTATTTATTTTTATTTATTCTTTTTTGTTTACTTGTTTATTTATTTACTTTTTTCATTTGTTTGTTTATTTGTTTTATCCTTGTCTATTATTATTTATTTTTATTTATTTAATATTTATTTATTTATTTTTTGTTGTTTTTATTTATTTTTATTATATATTATTAATTATTATTATGTTTTTGT
>NW_013570208.1:8913-9548 GCF_000499745.2 Eimeria mitis | reverse complement strand
TTTTTTTTTTTTTTTTTTTTTTTTTTTTTTTTTTTTTTTTTTTTTTTTTTTTTTTTTTTTTTTTGGCTGCAGCAATAGGGGCAACTGGAGATACCCCGCTAAACCCTAAACCCTAAACCCTAAACCCTAAACCCTAGAAAACCATTTTCTTTATCCTTACCTCTGCTTGATGGGGGCATCACCGCCCGCTGTCTCTGTTTCCTTTTTTGTTTATTAGTTTCTCTCTCTTTTGTCTCTTCTTGTTTTTTTGTTTGTTTCTTTGTCTCTTCTTTTTTGTTGTTTTATGTTTTATTTCTTTTTATTGTCTTTGTCTTTTTTTATTTATTTGTTTCTTTCTCTTTGTTTTTTTGTTTGGTTCTCTCTTTTGCTGCTTATTTTTTTGTTTCTTTTTTTTCTTTTTTTTTATTTCTTCTTTTGTTAAATATTTTATGTTTTTAATTATATATCTTATTATATAATTCATTTATTTATTTCTTCTTTTGTTTTTTGTGTTTACTTATTTATTTGTTTTTCTGTCTGTGTCTTTGTTTTTATTTCTTATAAAATTATTTTATTTTTTTTATTTTATTTTTTTTTGTTTTTATAATTAATTTATTCATTTGTTTTTGTTGATTATTCTATTGTCTGCGTTTGCT
>NW_013570208.1:8562-8872 GCF_000499745.2 Eimeria mitis | reverse complement strand
ATATATATATATATATATATATATATATATATATATATATATATATATATATATGTATGTATATATATGTGTGTGTATTAATTACTATATTTTTTAATAAACAAATAAAATAAAATAAGGAGACAAAGAAATACAGAGATAAATAAATAAACAGGAAAACAAACAACAAAATAAAAAAATAAATAAAAAACAAATTAAAAAAAAATAAAAAAAATTATTTTTTTTGTTTTTTTAATCGTTTGCTATTATAGCTGCTAAGTCCCCGACAGCAGCATAGGCTCCTTCGATGCCCCGCACGCCTCCCCCCGCC
>NW_013570208.1:7294-7751 GCF_000499745.2 Eimeria mitis | reverse complement strand
TTTAGAATATTATACAAAAAAAAAAGAAAGGAGAAAGGAGACGGAGAAAGATATAAAGCAAGGGATCATAAATAAAAAAAAATAATAAAATTAATAAAAAGAAAAAAATAATAAAATAAGTAGAAGCAGAATGATGAAATACAGAAAAAGAAAATAAATATAAATAAAAAAAAAAGAAATAAATAAAATAAAATAAAATAAAATAAAATAAAATAAAATAAAATAAATGAAACAGAAAAGAAACAGATAAAACACAGAGACAATAGAAAGAGAGAGACAAAAAAAGAAAAACAAAATAAATACAAACAAAAAAAACAAAAGAAAAAAGAGAAACAGAAAGAAGAGAAATACAACAGACAAAAACGGGAGAAACAAAGACAGCACAAATAAATAAATAAATAAAAATAAAAAAGTAACAGCCATGATGAGACACACCGAGGTGTACATACACCGCAAA
>NW_013570208.1:6801-7259 GCF_000499745.2 Eimeria mitis | reverse complement strand
CCCCCCCCCCCCCCAAAAAAAAAAAAAAAAAAGGTAGAGTTTGTATAAGTTATAAGGTGTTTATCTCTCTCTATCCCTTCCCTTCTGTGTATGTTTAATCTAGTGTTTAGGGTTTAGGGTTTAGGGTTTAGGGTTTAGGGTTTAGGGTTTACAATACCTTGTGCATATATTCCTGTGAGTGTAGCTCTAACAACAACAGTAAGAGAGCAACCAAAGGCAACCCCAGTTAATAAAACATTAAGGAGAGAGAAAAAAACACCAGCATCTTCTTGTGGTGGTCCCGAAAGCTGAGAAAAAGCAAAACCAGCAACAACTGTAGCCTGAGAGGCAATGATCCAGCAGTTCCGAGCGAAGCAGTCGAGCTCCTGTTGTCTTATTTTTATATCTTTTTTACTCGCTGCTGTCACTAGCGCATTCTTCAGCACAGAAAGCATTTTATTTTAATTATTTTAAAAAAA
>NW_013570208.1:6101-6767 GCF_000499745.2 Eimeria mitis | reverse complement strand
TTTTTTTTTTTTTTTTTTTTTTTTTTTTTTTTAGGTTTCTGCTGCAGCAGTCGGTCGGTGGTCACCCACCGCCGCCACCGGTGCCGGTCGGTACAGTCAGAGAGGAGGTGCGCATACACCCGAAAAAAACATGCAAAAAAAAAGAAAAAAAGAAATATAATATAAATTTATTTCTTTTTTTATTCTTTTATTATAAAAATTTAATTAAATTCCGGTTTTTCGCTGCCTCTAAACCCCCACACAAACACCGCCACCGGTCCACTCTAAACCCTAAACCCTAAACCCTAAACCCTAAACCCTAAACCCTGAAAAAGATATAAACCCAAAAAGTTCTGTTGATATTGCGATATTCTAATTATTTAATTTTTCAATAAACACCGAAATAAATGCAGAGTTAGCCAAAAGAAGCGGCCACAATCAGCAGCAGCAGCAGCAGCTGCTGCTGCTGCTGCTGCTACTGCTGCTGCTGCTGCTGCTGCTGCTGCTGCTGCAGCAGCAGCCAGCGCAAAGAAATATGTTGTCTGTACACTGCAGCTGCTCGATATGTACAGCCGCATTAAATAAACTGAATTTATAATTAAATTTAAATAAATAAAATTCCTCACTAAACCCTAAACCCTGAACCCTAAACCCTAAACCCTAAACCCTAAACCCTCAATACCACAA
>NW_013570208.1:4805-5105 GCF_000499745.2 Eimeria mitis | reverse complement strand
ACAACAAGCACAAACGAAATAAAACAAAACAAACAAAACAAAACAAAACAAAA
Organism: Eimeria mitis; assembly: GCF_000499745.2. Taxonomy (NCBI): domain Eukaryota; phylum Apicomplexa; class Conoidasida; order Eucoccidiorida; family Eimeriidae; genus Eimeria; species Eimeria mitis. Next base: position 5,052 of record NW_013570208.1, on the reverse strand, counting down.
CAAAACAAAACAAAACAGAAAGAGAAGAAACAAACAGCAGCAGCAAACACCAGCAGCAACAGCCACCGTCTGCTGCAGATCAACAAGCACGCATCCACCCCTCATCACCCATTCATATATACACTCTCGCCGCGCAACCCTGTGCCCCCTACGGCTAGCTGTGGCTAGCTGTGGCTAGCTGTGGCTAGCTGCCGCCTGCCTGCCGGGTGTATGTGCATGTAGCACGGTAAAGAGCCCTAGCCAGCTA
>NW_013570208.1:4182-4549 GCF_000499745.2 Eimeria mitis | reverse complement strand
GCTGTAGCTAGCTGTGGCTAGCTGTGGCTAGCTGTAGCTAGCTGTGGCTAGCTGTAGCTAGCTGTAGCTAACCACGGCTAGCCGGGCAGCAGCAGCTGCTAGAGAGGCCAGCAGCAGCGCACCCATAAAAGTATGCAGGCAAAGAAAACAGCAGCAGCAGCAGCAGCAGCAGCAGCTGCTGCTGCTGCTGCTGCTCCACCAGCAGCAGCAGCACGAGAGAAGCGGCAGCTCCACCCGGAGCAGCAACAGAGAGCCCAACGTTGCTGCTGCTCTTCTCCCTGCTGCTGCTGCTGCTGGTCCTCTGCTGCTGCTGTTGCTGCTGTTGCTGCAGCTGCTGCTGCAGTTGCTGCTGCATAGCTTACTTCTG
>NW_013570208.1:3729-4082 GCF_000499745.2 Eimeria mitis | reverse complement strand
GCAGCAGCAGCCGCACGAGAGAAGCGGCAGCTCCACCCGGGGCAGCAACAGAGAGCCCAACGTTGCTGCTGCTCTTCTTCCTGCTGCTGCTGCTGCAGGTCCTCTGCTGCTGCTGTTGCTGCTGTTGCTGCTGCTGCTGCTGCAGTTGCTGCTGCATAGCTTTCTTCTGCCCCGCTTCTGCTGCTGCAGCAGCAGCAGCACGCGAACCCCCTAAGCGTAGAATGCAGGAATACGAAACTTGTCTTCAAGGTAACCACTGCTGCTGCTGCTGCTGCTGCGGCTGGTGCTGCTGCTGCTGCAAGTCCTCTGCTGCTGCTGTTGCTGCTGCTGCTGTTGCTGCTGCTGCTGCTGTA
>NW_013570208.1:2916-3629 GCF_000499745.2 Eimeria mitis | reverse complement strand
CTGCTGCAGCAGCAGCAGCACGCGAACCCCCTAAGCGTAGAATGCAGGAATACGAAACTTGTCTTCAAGGCAGCCACTGTTGCTGCTGCTGCTGCTGCTGCTGGTGTTGCTGCTGCAAGTCCTCTGCTGCTGCTGTTGCTGCTGCTGCTGTTGCTGCTGCTGCTGCTGTTGCTGCTGCTGCTGTCGGGTGGCCTATGGCGGTCAAGAATGCCGTCAGCTGCTCATAAAATATATTTTTCTGCTGCTGCTGCAGCTGCTGCTGGCGATGTTGCTGCTGCTGCTGCCGCTGCTGCTGCTGCTGCTGCTGCTGTTGCTGCTGCTGCTGCGGTGGGATAACGCGATAGAAATTCGGCAGAGGACGCACTGCTCCCTGCTGCTGCTGTTGCTGCTGCTGCTGCTGCTGTTGCTGCCCCTCCCTATAGTCTTTGCTGCTGCTGCTCTCTCTACAGGCATTATCGTCACCCACTGCAACAGCAGCAGCAGCAGCAGCAGGAGCAGCAGCAGCAGCAGCAGAAGGCGCAACGCCATGTTCTGCAGCCTCCAGCAGCACTTCAACGTATTCTGCTGCAGCAGCAATGCCAGCTGCGAGAGCTTCTAAGCTGCTGCTGCTGTTTGTCTCTGCTTCTGCTGCTTCTCCCGCCGCTGCATCAGCAGCAGCAGCAGCAGCAGCAGCAGCTGCTGCTGCTGCTGCTTCCTTGCTCGTCTGCTGCAGC
>NW_013570208.1:2476-2816 GCF_000499745.2 Eimeria mitis | reverse complement strand
CGCTGCTGCTGCTGCTGCTGCTGCTGTTGCTGCTGCTGCTGCGGTGGGATAACGCGATAGAAATTCGGCAAAGGACGCACTGCTTCCTGCTGCTGCTGTTGCTGCTGCTGCTGCTGCTGTTGCTGCCCCTCCTGATAGTTTTTGCTGCTGCTGCTCTCTCTACAGGAATTATCGTCACCCACTGCAGCAGCAGCAGCAGCAGCAGCAGGAGCAGCAGCAGCAGCAGCAGCAGGCGCAACACCATGCTCTGCAGCCTCCAGCAGCACTTCAACGTATTCTGCTGCAGCAGCAATGCCAGCTGCGAGAGCTGCTAAGCTGCTGCTGCTGTTTGTCTCTGCTT
>NW_013570208.1:2206-2376 GCF_000499745.2 Eimeria mitis | reverse complement strand
CAGTACACTGGCAGCAATTTGCTTCCTCCTGCTGCTGCAGCTGCATCTGCTGCTGCTGCTGCTGCAGCTGACGAAGCCGTCGCTGCTGCCGTCGCGCAGTCGCCTGTAGCCCTTTCTTAGGCTCCTGTGCAGCAGCAGCAGCTGCAGCTGCAGCAGCAGCAGCAGCAGCT
>NW_013570208.1:1070-2106 GCF_000499745.2 Eimeria mitis | reverse complement strand
CAGTACACTGGCAGCAATTTGCTTCCTCCTGCTGCTGCAGCTGCATCTGCTGCTGCTGCTGCTGCAGCTGGCGCAGCCGTCGCTGCTGCCGCCGCGCAGTCGCCTGTAGCCCTTTCTTAGGCTCCTGTGCAGCAGCAGCTGCAGCAGCTGCAGCAGCAGCAGCAGCAGCAGCTGCTGCTGCTGCTGCTGCTTGTGAAGGTCCTGCGCCCCCCTGGTGGCCCCGCCACTTCTCCAGTAAGTGATCCGGACAGTACACAGGCCTGCAGCAGCAGCAGCAGCAGCAGCAGCAACAGCAGCAGCAGCAGCAGCAGCAACAGAAGCAATATTGAGGGCATAAGGCGTGGCAGAAGCAGCAGCAGCAGCAACAGAAGGAGCAGCAGCAACAGTAACACAAGCAGAAGCAACATCAACAGCAACAATAGCAGCAGCAGCAGCAAGAGGAACGCCGGCAGGAGCAGCAGGAACAGCAACAGCAGCAGCATCATTCCCAGCAGCAGCAGCAGCAGCAGCAACACCAGCAGCGACAATGTATCACCACCAACAGCAGCAGCAGCAGCAGCACCACCACCACTACCACCAGCATCAGCAGCAGCAGCAGCAGCAGCAGCAGCAGCAGCAGCATATATATATTGATGTATTACAGGTCATGTCTTTGTTGTGTAACTCTTCTATGGCAGGGGAGATGAGCAGCAGCAGCACAGTTGCTGCTGCTGCAGTTTCTTGCTGCTCCTAGCTCGCCGCACCAGCAGCAGCAGCGAGCAGCAGCAAGCAGCAAACCCAGCCGTAGATTGAACCACTGGTTACCTTCTGGGTTGCTGTATACCTCAGCACAATCATAACTACAATCCTCATGCACTGCAACACGTAAACAAATGCTCCTGCTGCTGCTGCTGCTGCTGCTGCTGCTGCTGCTGCTGCTGCTGGGGGGCGGGGGGAGAGGGATGCTGATGCAGCCAACGAAGAGACGATCCAGGGTCTGCCCTTCCCCGCAGAAGCCGCAGCGAATTGCACCAAACCATTCACTCCGTTCTCTGCA
>NW_013570207.1:7730-9630 GCF_000499745.2 Eimeria mitis | reverse complement strand
TTTATATTTATATTTATATTTATATTTATATTTATATTTATATTTATATTTATATTTATATTTATACTTACAACCCTAAACCCTCAACCCTAAACCCTAAACCCTAAACAGAAACCACAAAAGTAGTAGTAGCAAACCCTAAACCCTAAACCCTCGTATAAAAAATTTAGCAACAACAAACCCTAAACCCTAAACCCTCGTATAAAAGGCGTAGCAGCAACAAACCCTAAACCCTAAACCGTGAAACAAGAGAAGACAAAACACAAAAAAGAAACACACAACCCCACCTGTTTACCGATGACAGAGGGTTTAGGGTTTATGAGGGTTTAGGGTTTATGAGGGTTTAGGGTTTATTAGGGCATATCAGGGTTTGGGGTTGCCTAGGGTTTAGGGTTAATTAGGGTTTAGGGTTTACTAGGGTTTATTAGTGTTTAGGGTTTATTAGGGTTTACTAGGGTTTATGAGGGTTTAGGGTTTATCAGGGTTTAGAGCTTATTAGGGTTTAGGGTTTATTAGGGTTTACTAGGGTTTATGAGGGCTTAGGGTTTATTAGGGTTTACTATGGCTTACTAGGGTTTATGGTTAGTAGTGCTTATGGTTTATTGGGGTTTAACGTTCACCGCGTATTAGGGTTTAGGGTTTAGGGTTTAGGGTTTAGGGTTTAGGGTTTAGGGTTTAGGGTTTAGGGGGTCGGTGTAGTGTATGTTGAGGGTTTAGGGTTTGTGGCCAAGGCAGCCATCTAGGAATTAAATTTTTATTTTTTATTTTTATTTTTTTATTAATTTATTTTATTTATTTATTTATTTATTTTGGTTTAATATATTTGTTGTGATGCTACCTACCCCGCAGCAGCAGCAGCAGCAGCAGCAGCAGTAGCCGGGGCAGCAGCAGCAGCAGCAGCAGCAGCAGCAGCAGCAGCGGCAGCAGCAGCAGCAGCAGCAGAAGGGCTTCCTATTACATTTGTGACTTCGCTGCTTTTCTTGTGTTTGTTTGTTGCTATATGAGGTGTACATACACCGCACACTGTTCTTTCTCCTCTGCAGCAGCAGCAGCAGCAGCAGCAGCAGCAGCAGCAACAGCAGCAGCAGCAGCAGCAGCAGCAGCAGCAAACTCTGAAAAGAAGACCTCAAGTTTCGAGTGCTGTCCTCGGGGGCCCCCATCACCACCTCCTAGAAAAGCCATTGTCTTTCGTTTGCTGCTGCAGCAGAACCCAGCAGCAGCAGATACACCCGGGGCTGCAGCAGCAGCAGTGCAGCAGCAGCAGCAGCAGCAGCAGCAGCACTGCAGCAGCAGCAGCAGCAGCAGCAGCAGCATCTTTAGCTGCATGCAAAGACATTGACTCGTTCTTTTGGCACTAAGGGGCCGGGGCCTTACCAGCAGCAACAGCAGCAGCAACAGCAGCAGCAGCAGCAGCAGCAGCAACAGCAGCAGCAGCAGCAACAGCAGCAGCAGCAGCAGCAAAATGGAGTGCAGCAACTCACTAGCTACGGGCTACGAAGCCACCACAAACGGCGCAGCAGCAGAAGCACCGTTTCCTTCTCTTGCTGCAGCAGCAGACGGCCCCACAGCAGCAGCAGCAGCAGCAGCAGCAGCAGCGGAACCAGCAGCAGCAGCAGCAGCAGCAGAACCAGCAGCAGCAGCAGCAGCAGAAGAACCACCACCACCACCACCACCGCCACCACCACCAGCAGCAGAAGCAGCCGCAATAGGAGCAGCAGCAGGAACAGCAGCAGCAATAGGAGCAGCAGCAGGAACTGCAGCAGCAGCAGCAGCAACAGCAGCAACAGCAGCAGCAGCAGCAGGACCATGGAAGTGTAGCGTTTGTTTAGTTTATAACGAAGCAAACTGCAATGTCTGCCCCTGCTGTGAAACAGGCAGAGACGGAAAGCCAGTGAGACAT
>NW_013570207.1:3773-4260 GCF_000499745.2 Eimeria mitis | reverse complement strand
GCTGCTGCTGCTGCTGCTGCAACACAAGAAGCACAAGAAGAAAAACTAAAACTACTGAAGCCGCAGAGAAGATCGATAGAAAGGTAAACACATATTTATTTTATTTATTTTTTTCTTTTTTCTCTTGCTTTTTTTCTTTTTATTTATTTATTTATATATTTATTTTTATTTATTTATTTATTTTTATTTATTTATTTATTTGTGTTTGTTTGTTTGTGTTTTTATTTGTATTTTGTTGTCTTTTTTTTCTCTTCTGCTGCTGTCTCTGTCTCTATTTATATTTGTTTCTTTCTGTCTCCTGTCTCCTTCTGTCTGTCTCTTTTGCTCTCCTTCAATTCCCCTTTATCTTTATCTGCTGCTGCTGCTGCTGCTGCTGCTGCTGCTGCTGTTGCTGCTGCTGCTGCAGCCTGGGCCTGCCCCCGGAGGTGGAGGTTCTCACAGCTGTATACTGCGGCCGCTGCACGACGTTTGTTGAGGGTGCAGTAGC
>NW_013570206.1:9120-9279 GCF_000499745.2 Eimeria mitis | reverse complement strand
TCCTTCTGCTGCTCTCGTAAACTTTTCTAGCCACTGCTGTCTCTCGTCTTTCTTTATCAACCATCCCTGCAGCTGCTGCTGCTGCTGCTGCTGCTGCTTCGGCTGCAGCTACGCTGCGACTCAACCGCAGCTGTGCATGAAGACAGGTCTGCTGCGTCT
>NW_013570206.1:8361-9020 GCF_000499745.2 Eimeria mitis | reverse complement strand
CTGCTGCTGCTGCTGCTGCTGCATCTTCTGTCTCCTCTGTATCGTCTCCTTCTGCTGCTCTCGTAAACTTCTCTAGCCACTGCTGTCTCTCGTCTTTCTTTATCAACCATCCCTGCTGCTGCTGCTGCTGCTGCTGCTTCGGCTGCAGCTACGCTGCGACTCAACCGCAGCTGTGCATGAAGACAGGTCTGCTGCGTCTCAGCATCATCTGCTGCTGCTGCTGCTGCTGCTGCTGCTGCTGCTGCTTCTGGTATTTCCTGCTGCTCCGCAGCAGCAGCAGCAGCATCATCATCATCATCCTGCTGCAGCAGCAAACTATCGTCCAGTGTCTGTACACCCCACGGGTACCCCCGGAGGATCCGTGTGATTTGCTGCTGCAGCAGCAGCAGCCGCAGCCCGAGGAGAGCAGCAGCAACACGAGCAGCAGCAGCTGTCTTCGTTTCTATCTGCTGCAGTGCTAGCAGCAAACTCATCAATAAACCCTCTGAATACCGTCGAGCGCATGCATCCTCCTCCAGCTCCTGCTGCTGCTGCTGCTGCTGCTGCTGCTGCTGCTGCTGCAGCTGCTGCTGCTGCTGCTGCTGCTGCTGGCAGAGGTAGCTGTCCACTGCGAAGGCAATTTGTACCAGCGCAGATAACAGCCTAATTTCATGCTGCTC
>NW_013570206.1:7892-8261 GCF_000499745.2 Eimeria mitis | reverse complement strand
CCACTGCGAAGGCAATTTGTACCAGCGCAGATAACAGCCTAATTTCATGCTGCTCCTGCTGCTGCTGCTGCTGCTGTTGCTGCTGCTGCTGCTGCTGCTGCTGCAGTTGCTGCTGCTTGTTGAGAAGCAGCGCCGTCAGCTGCAGAGCAAACGACAAGGGGGGTCTGCTGCTGCTGCTGCTACTGCTGCTGTTGCTGTTGCTGCTGCTGCTGCTGCTGCTGCTGCTGGCGGAGAGCAGCAGCGGAGCAGCAGCAGCAAAGTGCTGCAGCAGCAGCAGCTCCAGCAGCCTCTTCTTATCCTCCCTCAGCAGCAAACCTCTCTCGCTGATGACAACAACACCCAAAGCACACAGCGCGTCGCTGCAGAATA
>NW_013570206.1:2117-2325 GCF_000499745.2 Eimeria mitis | reverse complement strand
TGCTGCTGCTGCTGCTGCTGCTGCTGCTGCGGGAGCCGTTGCTGCTGCCATTCTCGCTGCTGTTGTCGTTGCTGCTGGTTGCTGCTGCTGCTGCATCTGCTGCATCTGTTGCAGCAGCATCAGCAGCAGGTTTCTCCGGTTGCGTCCCAGCGGTCTGCTGCTGCTGCTGCTGCTGCTGCTGCTGTTGCTGCTGCTGCTGCTGGTGAGG
>NW_013570206.1:1803-2017 GCF_000499745.2 Eimeria mitis | reverse complement strand
TGCTGCTGCTGCTGCTGCTGCTGCTGCTGCGGGAGCCGTTGCTGCTGCCATTCTCGCTGCTGTTGTCGTTACTGCTGGTTGCTGCTGCTTCTGCATCTGCTGCATCTGTTGCAGCAGCATCAGCAGCAGGTTTCTCCGGTTGCGTTCCACTGGTCTGCTGCTGCTGCTGCTGCTGCTGCTGCTGCTGTTGCTGCTGCTGCTGCTGCTGGTGAGC
>NW_013570206.1:1556-1703 GCF_000499745.2 Eimeria mitis | reverse complement strand
AGCTGCCTTACAGTGCTCTAGTACAGCAACACGACGCTCCAGTCCTCTGCTGCTGCTGCTGCTGCTGCTGCTGCTGTTGCTGCTGCTGCTGCTGCTGCTGCTGCTGCGGGAGCCGTTGCTGCTGCCATTCTCGCTGCTGTTGTCGTT
>NW_013570206.1:757-1547 GCF_000499745.2 Eimeria mitis | reverse complement strand
TTGTGTGTCTGCTAGGGGGAATGCCTCCTGGAGAGCAGCAGCAGCAGCAGCAGCAGCAGCACGCGAGGGGTCATGCAGAGAACAAAGCCAGAGCGGCAGCAGCTGCTGCAGCTGCGGGGCGATTCGTTTTCTTATTTTTTTAATGAGCAGCAGCAAGCAGCAGTTTGCTGCTGCTCTGTTCTGCTGCAGTGCATCAGCAACAGCAATATATCTATAAGAGAAAACAATATGCGGCAGCAGCAACTCTGCTGCTGCAGCATCAAAATCCTGCTGCTGCAGCAGCTGCTGCAGCGCATGCAACCCCTTGCTGCGGGTCTGGCTGTCTTTCTTTGTTAGCCTGGTGAGAGCTACATGTGTTTCTGGGGGTAGAGCAGCAGCAGCAGCAGCAGCAGCAGAAGAAGGGGAGATATACCCTGCTGCTGCTCCTGCTGCTCCTGCTGCTGCTGCTGCTGCTGCTGCTGCTGCTTCGCCCCCTGTATACTGGGAAAAGATAGCGTCTAGCTGCGTGCTGCCGCCAAAGGTGGGGGCCCCCAAACTCAATGCATGCCGAGAGCTTGATGCGGGGGCCTTTTGTCTTTTTTGCTGCTGCTTCTGCTGCTGCTGCTGCTGCTGCTGCTGCTGCTGCTGCTTCTGCTGCTGCGGTGGCTTGGGGGCCATTATGGTTGTTGTTGCTGCTGCTGCTGCTGCTGCTGCAGCTGCTGCAACTGATGATGACACGGGTTATGCTTATGCTGCTGCTGCTGCTGCAACCGCTGCCGACCCGGCTGCTGCTGCTGCTGCTGCTGCTGCT
>NW_013570206.1:0-222 GCF_000499745.2 Eimeria mitis | reverse complement strand
TATATATATATATATATATATATATATATATATATATATATATGTATATATATATATATATGTTGTTATTTTTCTATCTTTGTTTTTTTTTTGTTTCTGTTTCTGTAAGGAGCGAAAACCCCAGCAGCTAAACACTAAACCCTAAACCCTAAACCCTAATATCTAGCCCTAAACCCTAATATATATATATATATATATATATATATATATATATATATATAT
>NW_013570205.1:10082-10263 GCF_000499745.2 Eimeria mitis | reverse complement strand
TAGGGTTTAGGGTTTAGGGTTTAGGGTTTAGAGTGTATAGCAGTAAAGACAGATGTCCACTTCTCTATCTCCTCTGCTGTTTATATATCTATCTATCTATCTATCTGTCTCCTTCTCTTTCTCTTTCTCTTTTTTTATTTTTATTTCTCTCCATCTGTCTCCTTCTTTCTCTTTCTCTATA
>NW_013570205.1:8994-10021 GCF_000499745.2 Eimeria mitis | reverse complement strand
TTTTTTTTTTTTTTTTTTTTTTTTTTTTTTTTGGGGCTGGCTGGTGATAGAAAAGCCAGCTGCATGCAGGCACAGTAAAAATATAAAGTTTATTAGATGCTTTGCTTTTGCATAGAGTTGTATAGAGAGAGCGGCTGAGTGAGGGTTAGCTGTATCTATAGAATATACAGTGCTGCTCTTGTGCGTAAATAAATATAATATTATAAATAAAAATAATATAAATAAAGAATAAAATAAATATTTTAATTAATTTTTATAAAATAAAATAGTTTTTTATTTTTATTTCGTTCAGTGAAAACTAAAGAAACTACAAATCCGGGTGTATGCTCAGCTCGATGCCTGCTGTGCTGCACCGGCGATGCTTATATAATAAACTAAAAGGTAAAACCCATTGAAATATTAAATTAAAAATATTTTTATAAATTAAAAAAGAAATAAAACTCTTTAACTCCATTTATTTCATTATATCTTTCCTCTGCTGCTGCTGCTGCTGCTGCTGCTGCTGCTGCTGCTGCTGCTGCGAGCAGAGCAGGTGACCTCGAGCTGCGCATACACCGCAGCGGTGTACCGTGTGTTTCTGCGTGAAATATTTAATTTTTAATTAAATATATGAATATTATTTAAAATAATTAAATTAAATTAAATATATTTGTGTTTATTTGTTATTTATGGAGGCCGTTTTGCTGCAGCAGCAGCAACGCTCCGCAGCACCGGTGGTTGCTTGCTGCTGCAGCTTGCATGCAGTGAGCGGTGGGGCTGTTCGTTGTATTTATATAAACTTCTTTGTTTTTTTTTGTATAAATTAAAATAAAAAGATGTAATTTAATAGGGAGAAGAAAGCCGAAAGTTTGCTTATCTCCCTGTGTGTTTATGTATGCATACACCCTGTGCTGCTGCTGTTGCTGCTGTTGCTGCTCTCGTTGCTGCTGCTGCTGCTGCAGCTGCTGCAGCAGTTGTTGTTATTTTGATGGTGTTTTTTAGTGAAATATTTTATATATTTTAAGAAATATATGGTGATGTTTATGTT
>NW_013570205.1:8136-8958 GCF_000499745.2 Eimeria mitis | reverse complement strand
AAAAAAAAAAAAAAAAAAAAAAAAAAAAAGACAAATGTAAATATAATTATATTCTATAAAGATGGATGAGGAGCAGCAGCAGCAAACTACAGCTGCAGGGTGTATATACGACCCTGAGCTTTCAGGTGTACAGGCAGCTATAGAACAAACAACAAGGAGACTAGAATTAGAGAGAAGAAAACTAGCAGATTTATATACAGCAGCAGCAAAAGCAGAAGCAGAATATAATGATAAAAGAGATAGATATATATATAATAAACCTGAAACGAGAAAAAAAATAAAAAAAGCGGAGCAACAAATATATTTATTAGAGAATAGGGTAGCGCATGCAACAGCAAAATATAATGAGGAGACAGCACAGCTGCTGCTGCTCAGAGAAAATATAAATAAACAAAGAAAAGATAGAATCTCTCTAGAGCAAACACAACATATATTAATAAAAGAAGAAACACAACAAACAACGGAACTAAAAAATATTAAAATACAATATAAAACACTCAAAGATGAGGAGATGCATGCAGCAGCAGCAAAGCTGCTGCTGCAGCAGACACGAGAAAAAGAAAGAAATCAATTCAGGGCCATCATCAGCAGCAAGCAACAAATACTGAAACAACATGTAAACTAAAATACACTAATTTTTTTTATTTTTTTATTTTTTTTTTTTTGTTTTATTGGGAGAAGAATAATATAAAAAATATTTATATAATAATTATATTATAATATAATATAATAAAAAAATAAAAAAATAAAAAAAAAATAAAAAAAATATAAACACAAAAGGCAACAGAGACAGACAACAAACACAGAAACATTTAAAGCAAC
>NW_013570205.1:7268-7411 GCF_000499745.2 Eimeria mitis | reverse complement strand
CTGCTGCTGCTGCTGCTGCTGCTGCTGCTGCTGCTGCTGCTGCTGCTGCTGCTGGCCCAGCTGTCTTGCTGTCTCTCTTATCTGTGAAGCCACCAAACGGGCGCTGCGGGCGGTGCGCCGCAGAGCCCCCCCACCTTGCTGCA
>NW_013570205.1:6250-6442 GCF_000499745.2 Eimeria mitis | reverse complement strand
CAAACCGCCCGGCTGCTGTTACCCACACGACGAACCACCTGCACGCAAGGGTTTAGGGTTTAGGGTTTAGAGGGTTTAGGGTTTAGAGGGTTTAGGGTTTAGAGGGTTTAGAAGGTTTAGAAGGTAAGAACCACCTGAACACAAGGGTTTAGGGTTTAGAGCGTTTAGGGTTTAGAAGGTTTAGAGGGTTTG
>NW_013570205.1:5889-6141 GCF_000499745.2 Eimeria mitis | reverse complement strand
AGGAGGGAGGGATATTACTGCTGCCTAGGGTTTAGGGTTTAGGGTTTAGAGGGAAGGGATACTGCTGCTGCTTAGGGTTTAGGGTTTACAATCATCTGCTGGGGTTTAGGGTTTAGCATAAAGGCTTTTAAGGGTTTAGGGTTTAGGGTTTAGGGTTTAGGGTTTATATCTAATAAACTAAAATAAGGGTTTAGGGTTTACAGCCTATCCTTTACTATATTCTCCTCAATATCATAAAACACTACCACCCCA
>NW_013570205.1:3155-3511 GCF_000499745.2 Eimeria mitis | reverse complement strand
ATGGGGGGTTTAGGGTTTAGGGTTTTTGAGGGTTTAGGGTTTAGGGTTTTGTTAAGGGTTTAGGGTTTACCTTCTCCCTGCTTGTCTGCAGCTAGCTAGCTCTGTACCTCCGTAGCTAGCTAGCTAGCTAGCTAGCTAGCTAGCTAGCCAGAGCTAGCTAGCTAGCTAGCTGTGGCTAGCTAGCTGTGGAGACAGCCGTTCTATCTGCGTAGCTAGCTGCAGCTAGCTAGCTGCGTACCTTCGTAGCTAGCTAGCTAGCTAGCTGCACAGCTACCTAGCTAGCTAGCTAGCTAGCTAGCTGCAGCTAGCTTGTATATATAAACTAGTATGTACGTCTATAAACATGCTAATATGCA
>NW_013570205.1:1212-2935 GCF_000499745.2 Eimeria mitis | reverse complement strand
AACAAAGACAAACAAAAAAACAAAAAAAAAACAAAAAAAAAAAACAAAAAACAAAAAACAAAAAGAAACGAAACAAAGATAAAACAAAACTTGAGGTGTATGTACACCCCACGCCGATCTCTTCTGCATGCAAACGGGATAGCTAGCTGCAGCAGCTAGCCATATACAAGTGCAGCCTTCTGCTGCAGCTAGCAGCAGCTAGCTACAGCTAGCTAGCAGCAGCTAGCTACAGCTAGCTGCTGCTTGCTGCTCCTCGCTGCTGCTAGCTAGCTGTGGTTGCCTTTACTGTTGCTCCAGCAGCTAGCCATAGATAAATGCAGCTAGCTGCAGCAGCAGCTAGCTGCAGCAGCAGCTAGCTGCAGCAGCAGCTAGTTGCAGCAGCAGCTAGCTGCAGCAGCAGCTAGTTGCAGCAGCAGCTAGCTGCAGCAGCAGCTAGCTGCAGCAGCAACTGTTGGTATAGCTGCAGCAGCTAGCAGCAGACAAATGCTGTTTTCTTGTGTAGCTAGCTGCTGCTCAGGCTGTTGCTGCTGCTGCTGCTGCTGTTGCAGCATCTATTACTGCAGCAGCACTTGCATCATCGGCACCTGCAGCAGCAGCTGCAGCAGCTGCAGCGGGAACTACTGCTGCTGTTGCTGCTGCTGCTGCTGCAGCAGCAACCTTTGTTGCTGCTGCTTTACCTCCCCCTTCTGAGTTGCAGCACATCCCGATACCACTATGCCTTCGTTCCTGCTGCTGCTGCTGCTGCTGCTGCTGCTGCTGCAGCTGTTGCTGCTGCTGCAACTGCAGCACCTCCTGCTGCAGCAACAGCAGCAGCAGCAGCAACAGCAGCAGCAGCAGCAAAATGTTCATCTCCCCCTCTCTGCTGCAGCACCATTTGTAGGGCACATAATATTGAGGCTCTATAACAGCTAAGCCTTAATTCCTGCTGCTGCNCTGCTGCTGCAGCAGCAACTCCTGCAGCAACAACAGCAGCAGCAGTTTATCTCCCCCCTCTTAGCTGCAGCACCATATGTAGAGTACACCTCGGCGAGACTCTATAAACACTAAGAGTCCACAGCTGCTGCTGCTGCTGCTGCTGCTGCTGCTACTGCTGCTGCTGCTGCTGCACCTGCAGCAACCCCCTGCTGCTGCTGCTGCTGCTGCTGCTGTTGCTGCTGCTGCTGCAACTCCTGGTTATCCTGGTTATCCCCTATAATAACTAAACCTCAACTCCTGCAGCAGCAGCTCCTGCTGCAGCAGCAGCTCCTGCTGCAGCAGCAGCTCCTGCTGCAGCAGCAACTCCCGCTGCAGCAGCACTTCCTGCAGCAGCAGCAGAAGCACCTCCTGCTGCTGTAGCAACCCCGGCTGCAGCAGCTGCAGCAGCAGCAGCACCTCCTGCTGCTGCAGCAACCCCTGCTGCAGAAGCAGCAGCAGCAGCACCTCCTGCTGCTGCAGCAACCCCTGCTGCAGAAGCAGCAGCANCCCTGCTGCAGAAGCAGCAGCAGCAGCACCTCCTGCTGCTGCAGCAACCCCTGCTGCAGAAGCAGCAGCAGCAGCAGCAGCAGCAGCAACTCTTTATCTCTCCCTTCTAAGCTGCAGCAGCAAATGTATAGTGCGACCTGGCGAGACCCTATAACCACTGAGCGTGAATTCCTGCTGCTGCTGCTGCTGCTGCTGCTGCTGTATCCCTTCTGCTGCAGCAGCAGCAGCTGCTGCTGCTGCAGCAGCAGCAGCAACTATTCAT
>NW_013570205.1:905-1112 GCF_000499745.2 Eimeria mitis | reverse complement strand
TGTATCCCTTCTGCTGCAGCAGCAGCAGCTGCTGCTGCTGCAGCAGCAGCAGCAACTATTCATCTCCCCCCTCTGAGCTGCAGCACCATATGAATAGTACAGCCCGACGAGACCCTATAATCACTGACCCTGAGTTCCTGCTGCAGCAGCAGCAGCTTTATATCCCCCCTCTCAGCTGCAGCACCATGTGTATAGTACACCCCGGAG
>NW_013570205.1:562-805 GCF_000499745.2 Eimeria mitis | reverse complement strand
TACAGCAGCAGCAGCAGCTGCTGCTGCTGCTGCTGCTGCAGCAGCAGCAGCTTTATATCCCCCCTCTCAGCTGCAGCACCATGTGTATAGTACACCCCGGAGAGACTCTATAATCACTAAGCCTCAATTCATCATTCATTTGTTTGCCTGCATATATAAGCCGTATCTGCTTTCTGCTGCTGCTGCTGCTCCTACTCCTGCTGCTGCTGCTGCTGCTGCTGCTGCTGCTGCAGCTACACCCCC
>NW_013570205.1:0-142 GCF_000499745.2 Eimeria mitis | reverse complement strand
GCTGCTGCTGCTCCTACTCCTGCTGCTGCTGCTGCTGCTGCTGCTGCTGCTGCAGCTACACCCCCCCCCTCAGCTGCAGCACCATGTGTATAGTACAGCCGGGAGAGACTCTATAGTCACTAAGCCTGAGCTCATCATTCAT
>NW_013570204.1:6352-6677 GCF_000499745.2 Eimeria mitis | reverse complement strand
AAAAAAAAAAAAAAAAAAAGAAAAAAAAAAAAAAAAAAAAAAAATAAAAAGGGGGGACAGGAGACAGCCCCCACCTCATATCAAGGGTATTTTGCTTCTGTATTCGGGGGGGCGGGGGCAGCAGCAAGTCAGCAGCAGCAGCAGCAGCAGCAGCAGCAGCGCCAGAAGCCAGAGACTCTATATAAGCTCCACCTGCCTGCTCCTGCTGCTGCTGCTGCTGCTGCTGCTGCTGCTGCTGCTGCTGCTGTTGATGTTGCTGCTGTTGTTCCTTCTCCTGCAGCGGCTGCTGCAAAATCTGTTGTTGCAGTACTTGTCCTGGTTCCTT
>NW_013570204.1:2074-3321 GCF_000499745.2 Eimeria mitis | reverse complement strand
GGGGGGGGGGGGCCCCGGGGGCCCCCCAATAAAGCTGTAAGGCAACGCAGGAGGGTACCGCAAGGCTGCTGCTGCAGTTGTCTGCAGCAGCATCAGCAGCAGCAGCAGCAGCAGCATAAGTTGCTGTTGCTGCTGTTTTAGTTGCCTGAGCAGCTGCGGCTGCTGCTTGTGCTGCTGCTGCTGCCGGTAAGAAGAGGTTGCACAGCAGCAGCACAGCGAGGCTGCTGCACTGCAGCAGCAGCAGCAGCAGCAACAGCAGCAGCAGCAGCAGCAGCAGAGTGAATAAGTTTGGGGTTTCTGTCTTAAGGTGTAAGCAGCTGCAGCAGTACCCCTATCGATGCTGTTGCGCCTGGGGGCCCCCCAGCAGCAGGTGGTGTGTATACACCCGGCCATATGCTGCTGAACCCCGGAAAAAAAAGTTTTAATACATTAAAAATATTAAATATAATTATTTTCACGTATCTAAAGAGGTATTATACAGCTAACAGCACAGGGTAGGGGGGCCCCCCTGCTGGGGCCCCCCGAGCAGCAGCGGCATCCGCAAGGCAGAGAGCAGCAGCAGCAGAGGGAATATAAACTAGTAATGCTTTTTATTTTATAAATATTAATTAAAATAAATATATTTTTTATATTTAACTCGATAAAAACGTGGATCAGGGGAGTACCCTAGGGGGCCCCCCCTGCAGCTTCCTCGGGGGGCCCCCCGTCGCAGCAGCAGCAGCAGCAGCAGCAGCAGAAGGGGGCTCTGTTGCTGCTGCTGCTGTGCCTGCATTTCTGCATTCATTTATAATTTCTTTTCTTTATATCCAGCAGCATAATATGACAGCTCCCCACGCTGCTGCTGCTGCTGGTGGTGCAGCAGCAGCAGCAGCAGCTGCTGCTGCTGCTGCTGAGGTGTCTGCTGCCTCAGCAGCAGCACCATCACCAGCAGCATCACCAGCATCGCCAGCAGCAGCATCACCAGCATCACCAGCATCAACAGCAGCAGCAGCAGCAGCAGCAGCAGCAGAACTAGAAGTAGAAACAGCAGCAGAAACAAAGAATTTCAATCACTATAAAAAACCTCTATCACAAAGAATACCTTCTCCTCTGCTGCCTGCATCTGCATTGGTATTAGCTGAGGCCCTAGACGCCTCTCTCTGCCCCCTAATACACGAGCTCTCGCAGCAGCTGGTGCAGCAGCTGCTGCTGCTGCACGAAGAGCATCCATGTCTTTTTCATTCTATACACGAGGCCCCTGATGAGGG
>NW_013570204.1:1383-1917 GCF_000499745.2 Eimeria mitis | reverse complement strand
TTGCTAGCCATGCTGTGCTGCAGCCCTCATTCTGTATGGGCAGCAGCAGCAGCAGCAGCAGCAGCAGCAGTAGCAGCAGTGATGGATTAGGAGATGATGGGGGCCCCCAAGCCCGTTTTGTTGCTGGTGTTTCTGCTGCTCATTTCGATGAACTCAAAGAGCTGCTGCTGAGGGTAGCAGCAGACAGCAGCAACTCTGCTGCTCGCCGCATGCAGCTGCATTTAGCTCTTATGGGTATTGAACCCACCATGGGGGCCCCCGACGACGACAGTGACCTTGAGGGGGACCAGCAGTCAGACGCAGGGGGCCCCCAGGGGGGCCCCCTAGGGGGGCCCCCCGTGGGGGGCCCCCCTCACAACCGTGCTGTACACAGTGAAAGCAACTGTACATACACCCGAAACCACAAAGAACCAGGGGGCCCCATGCAGCTCACCGGCGACGACTGGCAGGTTCTGCCTGAGCTGCTGACAGAAGAAAACTACTATCATATTCCTGCTCTCCAAGCTCCTGCTCGTTTCAGTACGAAACTTACAG
>NW_013570204.1:0-1358 GCF_000499745.2 Eimeria mitis | reverse complement strand
GCCCCCAGGGGGGCCCCCAGGGGGGCCCCCCTGGGGGCCCCCCTGCGGGGGGCCCCTATGGGGCCCCCTATGGGGGCCCCTATGGGGGCCCCTATGGGGGCCCCCATGGGGGCCCCGTGAGTATTCAGAATTTAAATAAAGTGTTGATGAGCCCTGGTATTTATAAGAAGAATTTATTACAGTGGAATGTGTATACAGGTGCAGATAAAGAAGATACGTTTGCTAGTACAGATGAATGGGGGCCCCCCTCGGGGGCCCCTGAGGATACAGCTGAAAGGAATAGAGTAGACTATCGTCTAGCTATTAACTTTGAGCATAAGATTGAAGTTAAAGATCTACAGAAATCCTTAATGCAGGCAGCATGTGGGGGTCGTGGTGGGGGGCCCCCCGGGGGCCCCGGGGGGGGCCCCCCGGGGGGGTACCCTGGGGGGCCCCCTCAACCCCTTACAAGCGGAGCAGAACCACAACTAAGAAGAAAAAGACTAAGACAAAGTATTGTACACCGTAGCGGGCTGAGAATAGATCTAACAAAGGTACAGCAACAAACAAAACCTACATGGGGGGGGGCCCCCCACCAAGAAGCGAGAAGAGAGGCCCCCGGGCGGTGGCTGTATGAAGTTGAGCTCGAGTTACACCCTAAACAAATTGCTAAGGTAAGTGCATGCATATATGTATATGTATATATATATATATATATATATATATATGCAGTCTGTATAATATGAATATATCTTATATTAAATATAAAGTACATATACATATTGTATATATACATAATGTCTGCGTATAACATATATATATATATATATATATATATATATATATATATATATATATATATATATGTGTGTATGTGTGCAGGCTATACTACATCAGCAGCAGACAGGTGACCCTCGCCCTTTGTGGTGTTTAATACAAACATTTTTATCTCTGCTTCGTGAGCTGTCTGGTTGTTTGAATACACCGCAGAGGCTGAGGGGGGCCCCCAAGACAAAGGGGGGCCCCCCTGGTGATGAGGGTGAGGGTTTAATAGATATGAGTGATGTATGTATGGGTGCAACCGAAGAAATAACATTTAAATATTTTTTATCTAAAGATATACCTATAATAGGGGATTATGCATATAGAGCAGTAGCAAGAGAAATGGAGAAAAGAAATAAACAAAAATATAAAGATATTCTCTCTCTAGAACAGTTTATGTTGCAACCAGATGCAGACAAACACTGCCTATACACCCAAAATAAAAATCGTATTTCAGGCCCCTGGATACCACATAAAGATAAAGACGGAAAAGTTCACCTCATAGAACTACGCAGATAAATATATATATATATATATATATATATATATTATATATA
>NW_013570203.1:9178-9909 GCF_000499745.2 Eimeria mitis | reverse complement strand
CATCTAGAGAGGGCCCCGCATTCCACTCACGAAAAGATATACCCTGAAGAATATACACATAAACCCTCGTCGTAAACCCTAAACCCTCGTGAACTATCATAAACCCTTATAAACCCTCATAAACCCTAAACCCTAATATAAGGTTCATGCATAGAGTATACAGAACCAAATTCCTAAGCCGCAGAGAAAAAACAAACCCTCGCCGCACCCTAAACCCTAAACCCTAAACCCTAAACCCTCATAAACCCTAAATCCTAAACCCTAAACCCTAAACCCTCGTAAACCCTAGAATACCTTTGCATGCGAGGCAAGTATATGATGCATAACATCAGCAATGGTGTTTATTTTTTCTTTTAGTTGCGACGCGTGAACCCCATATTTCATTTCTACGGGGGTTTGTAAAAACCCTAAACCCTCGGGAGCTGCGTTGCAGTAGTCTTGGATTGCCTGCAACAACATAAACCCTAAACCCTCATAAACCCTCATCGTAAACCCTCATAGTAAACCCTCATAGTAAACCCTAATAGTAAACCCTAATATATATAAACCCTAAACCCTAAACCCCTCAAAAAAAAACCCCGCATAGTTGTTTAGAAAGGTTTTTTTTTCCGTGTATGAGTGCCTAGGGTTTACGAGGGTTTACGAGGGTTTACGAGGGTTTAGGGTTTAGGGTTTACCTGCATAAAGAACCAAGTAGCATCACGAGCGTTGTAGCGAGGGTTGTTGCCTGA
>NW_013570203.1:4657-7157 GCF_000499745.2 Eimeria mitis | reverse complement strand
CTCCTGCTGCTGCTGATGCTGCTGCTGCTGCTGCTCCTGCTGCTGCTCCTGCTGCTGCTGCTGCTGCTGCTGCTGCTGCTGCTGNGCTGCTGCTGCTGCTGCTCCTGCTGCTGCTCCTGCTGCTGCTGCTGCTGCTGCTGCTGCTGCTGCTGCTGGTGGTTTAAAGGGGAAGAGTGCTGCTGCAGCAGGTAGGCGAGACAGCAGCAAAGCACCGAGCTGTGCATACACCCCAGAAAGGAGACGATCAACTATGTAGGGCCGAATCCAGTTGTATCCTTTGAGCTGCTGCAGCAGCTTACATGTGTGCTGCAGCTGCTGCTGCAGCAGCAGCAGCGTGGGGGTATCGTTGAGTCTATCTATTGTATACTGCAGCAGCCACAAACCCTCGGTGAGGTTTTTATTGATTGGGGGCTGATTCTCCTGCTGCTGCTGCTGCTGCTGCTGCTGCTGCTGCTGCTGCTGTCGTGCTGCATCCAATACTATGCATGCACCCGCCAGCCCCGCATACACTGTATCTCCTCCTCCGGGTATATTATATACATTTCTGTCTCCTTTTGTTTTGTCTATTTCTTCTCTGCTGCAACAATAAAATAAATGATTAAGGTCTTGTGTTGCTGCAGCAGACAGCAGCAGCGGGCTGCTGCAGATGGTATCTCGCAGCTGCTGCTGCAGCTGCTGCAGCAGCAACGTATCTTCTGGTTTCGTTATAAAAACAGCAACAGAGCCAGGGGGGAATGCATGCAGAGAGAGTGTAGACAAACCCTCATTTGGGGTGTATGTACACCCCGCAAAGGTAGATAGATCCTCATATATACAACCAAAACCACTAACACCATTTATCTTCTCTTTTTCTTCTTTATAAAACCCTAAACCCTCAAAAGGTATACACAAACGAGCCAACAATACCACCTCCTTTATACACCCACTCAGCTCCACCTACACACACAAACCCTAAACCCTAAACCCTAAACCCTAAACCCTGGAAATCGATATAGATAGAGGCAAAGGAGGTCCCGGGTAGAACGCAGAAAGGGTTTAGGGTTTATGGTTTCTAGGGTTTAGGGTTTCTAGGGTTTAGGGTTAATTAGGGTTTAGGGTTTTGAGGGTTTAGGGTTTTTGCTTACGGTTTGTGTGGTGGCTTGGTGGTTTGGGGTGTATGCGCACCTAATGAGTGTATAACAACAATTGAGGGTTTGAGGGTTTATTCTTTTTATTATAAGTATATCTTCTCCTTTTATATAAACAGAGAAATGCGTAAACCCTTCTCGAGCTAGTCTCTCGTGTAGTTTATTTAATATAGGACGAACACCAAGCAAACCCGGCATGCTACCTAAACACATAAACCCTAAACCCTAAACCCTAAACCCTAAACCCTAAACCCTAGAAAAAGAAAATACAAAGAAACCCTCGCTGCACAAGAGGAAAATAGAGAAAAAAATATTATTAAAAGTTAGGGTTTTAGGGGTTTATATGGTTTCTATCACCTAGGGTTTAGGGTTTAGGGTTTTTGAGGGTTTAGGGTTTTTGAGGGTTTAGGGTTTACCTGGGGTTTGTGTTCCAGGTAGAGAAATGATATTATTTAGATTTCCGTTTTCATCAGCGATGGTTGGGGTGTATGGACAGTGTTTCCACTCTCCATCAACAATAAATTTAATTTGTATATATTTATTATATTTATTTTTATTTTTATTTATATTTTTATTTATAAAGTGTTTATCTGAGCTCAGTATACACCTGAATATATCTCCTTCTTTCTGCATCTCTATCTCTTCTTTCCAGTTATCCCATTCTCCTTTTATTTTTACATTATTTGCTTTTTCTATCCACATAACAACAACACTATCCTCTTTCTCTTTCTCTCTTTCTCCCCCTGCTGCTGCTGCTGCTGCTGCTGCTGCTGCGGGGGGAGAGAGAGGGGCCTCAGGGTGATAGTCTTTATATAACCTCCGCTCGGTGACGACAGAAAGGGTTCTGGGTACGAGTTCATCTACCCCTCTTGTGCTGCCGCATGCAGCAGCAACAGCAGCAGCAGCAGCAGCAAAAGTAATTGTTGCTGCAGCACAAAACTTCGTTGCTGCTGGTTCGTTGTCGTGTGTACAATCATAAAAAAGAGCAGGAGGGGGAGAGACAGGTATAGGCAATAGAACGTATCCAGGTGCAGCAGCAGCAGCAGCAGCAGCAGCAGCAACAGTATCTCCTCCCGCATCAATAGCAGCAGCAGCAGCAGCAGCAGCAGCAGGAGGAGCAGCAGATGTAATACCTAGAGCAACAGCAGCAGCAGCAGCAGAACCAGGCAACTGCAGCAGAGAAGGACGGGGATCGAGTGAGCCTGCTGCATGCATACCACCATACTGCTGCAGCTGCTGCAGCAGCTCTTTTGGGGTTTTTGTTTGTAGGGCTTCTCTTATCAAACCACTTAAACCTAAAATACAAACAAAATATAAATCTACATTTTCATCGCCAGTAAATAACTCAGCATACACCCAGATGTCTTCGCGTA
>NW_013570203.1:2983-4439 GCF_000499745.2 Eimeria mitis | reverse complement strand
ATATATATATATATATATATACAAACCCTAAACCCTAAACCCTAATAGCTCTAATAGCTTTAGTAGCTGTAATAGATGTAAACAAACCCTAAACCCTAAACCCTAAACCCTAAACTGAAAAACACAAATACACCCTAAACCCCTGTATCTCACACTACTCCCTACCCGCACCCCGTAAACCCTAAACCCTAAACCCTAAACCCTAAACCCTAAACCCTACTTCAGCAACATGTATGGGGGTAGAGTGGCAGTTATCGAGGCGAACCGCCGGAAATATCTCTGCTGTTTTGCGGCAGTAAGCAGCCATCAAACCCCACAAAAAAGGAGAGTCTTGGGGGCCTTCTCCGTACCTGCAACACAAACCCTAAACCCTAAACCCTAAACCCTAAACCCTAAACCCTAGATGGAGAAATTCAGGGGGGAGAGAGAGAGTTGGTATGGATGCGGAGTGTTTATTTTCTCCTTGAAATAAAAAATCGAGGGTTTAGGGTTTTGAAAATTTTTAGGGTTTTGAAAATTTTTAGGGTTTAGGGTTTAGGGTTTAGGGTTTAGGGTTTAGGGTTTAGGGTTTACCTGAGTTTAACACAGTCTGACCAAACCACCAATTCTCTTTTTAAATAAACAAGTGACCCCGCAGCAGCGAAATCTTTTGTAGCATCCCAACACATAACCCATCCATTGTTAGCGAAAGCAATAAACTCTTCTTTGCTGCTGCTGCTGCTGCTGCTGCTGCTGCTGCTGCTGCTGCTGCTGCTGCTGTTGCTGTTGCGTTTGACGAGAGTAAAGTAGCGGGGAACCAGAGGGTTTGTGGGGGTTACCTCTCCCTTGCGGCAGTGTAACCTCTCATATCTTACTAAACCCTCGATAGCAGCAGCAGCAGCAGACTCACATTCTGCTGCTGCTGCTAGCAGCAAACCCTTAACCTGCTGCAGCAGCTGCTGCAGCTCATCTATACACTCTATACAAGGAAAAAAATCAATAAGGAGGTTTATATCTATCTTTATTTCTGCGTTTCTCTCTTTTCCACTCTCACGCAATGCCTACACACAAACCCTAAACCCTAAACCCTAAACCCTAAACCCTAATTTGTAAACCCTCAAAACGACACAGACTGGCGATAGTTCTATACCCCTAAACCCTCTTATACAACCCTAAACCCTAAACCCTAAACCCTTGCGGAAACCCCGTATCCCCTCAAAAAAAAAGGCCCATCCCCCTAAACCCTAAACCCTAAACCCTAAACCCTAATTTTGGTGTGTGTGTGTGTATACTTACGGCTTGATAGAGGGTTTGTAATTTATCCTGATGAGGGTTTAGGGTTTGTGGTTTATGTTTCAGGTCAACAGAGCAGAGGGTTTGTTGCCACTCATGAATTAGGGTTTGAGGGTTTAGCGTAAACCACTCAAAGAAACGAAAGGGTTTAAGCACTGTCTCCTTGAGCGCATGCAAAACCCTC
>NW_013570203.1:2195-2883 GCF_000499745.2 Eimeria mitis | reverse complement strand
CCTGCTGCAGCAGCTGCTGCAGCTCATCTATACACTCTATACAAGGAAAAAAATCAATAAGGAGGTTTATGTCTATCTTTATCTCTGCGTTTCTCTCTTTTCCACTCTCTCGCAATGCCTACACACAAACCCTAAACCCTAAACCCTAAACCCTAAACCCTAATTTGTAAACCCTCAAAACGACACAGACTGGCGATAGTTCTATACCTCTAAACCCTCTTATACAACCCTAAACCCTAAACCCTAAACCCTAAACCCTCGTGGCAAACCCGTTTCTTTTATCCCCTCAAGAAGAAGGCCCATCCCCCTAAACCCTAAACCCTAAACCCTAAACCCTAAACCCTAATTTTGTTGTGTGTGTGTATACTTACGGCTTGATAGAGGGTTTGTAATTTATCCTGATGAGGGTTTAGGGTTTGTGGTTTATGTTTCAGGTCAACAGAGCAGAGGGTTTGTTGCCATTGATGAATTAGGGTTTGAGGGTTTAGCGTAAACCACTCAAAGAAACGAAAGGGTTTAAGCACTGTCTCTTTGAGCGCATGCAAAACCCTAGATATATCTTCTTCTCTCTCTATCTTACTACTACAACCAAACCCTTTTATTTCTCCTTTATATAAACAAACAGAAAAATTATATAAACCCTCGTCCAACTCATATGCAGCACGCAGATACGGACATGTATCCAATG
>NW_013570203.1:1825-2095 GCF_000499745.2 Eimeria mitis | reverse complement strand
TCTTACTACTACAACCAAACCCTTTTATTTCTCCTTTATATAAACAAACAGAAAAATTATATAAACCCTCATCGAGCTCATATGCAGCACGCAGATACGGACATGTATCCAACGAATACCTACACACAAACCCTAAACCCTAAACCCTAAACCCTAAACCCTAAACCCTAAACCCTTAGCGAGGTTTTCAACACCCTAAACCCTAAACCCTAAACCCTAGAAATAGAGAAAAAAAAGGGTCAAATTCATAGAACTAGATGGCAACAGAAA
>NW_013570203.1:735-976 GCF_000499745.2 Eimeria mitis | reverse complement strand
TGGGGTGTTGCTTGCGGTGTGATTTAAAACTAAATCAGTAGCAGAGAGAATCCCTAATTCTTTTTCTAGCGTGGAGACAGCAGCAGCAAGAGCAGCGTAACCATCGTCTCCTCTCTCTGCTGCTGCTGCTGCTGCTGCTGCTGCTGCTGCTGCTGCTGCTGCTGCTGGTGGTGGTTCTGCTGCTGCTGCTGCTGCCTGCTGCTGCTGCTCAAGCTCCTCCGGCTCGTCGCGGAAAAAAAAC
>NW_013570202.1:29094-29351 GCF_000499745.2 Eimeria mitis | reverse complement strand
TATATATATATATATATATATATATATATATATGTATGTATGTATATATATAAATTTATAAATATATTTATATATATTTATAAATGTATGTGTATGTATATAAACCAGGACGAGTTGACTTTGTCTGTGCGGGCGTTTATTTCTTCTTCTCAAAATTTTGCAATTTCTTCGAACGAAATTTTTTTATCAAAAATTTTTAAGTGGTTTGCTGAGGATTTCGCACAAGGCCAAACGCATGTATACACATACACACACTC
>NW_013570202.1:28388-28994 GCF_000499745.2 Eimeria mitis | reverse complement strand
TTATCAAAAATTTTTAAGTGGTTTGCTGAGGATTTCGCACAAGGCCAAACGCATGTATACACATACACACTCCTGCTGCTGCTGCTGCTGCTGCTGCTGTTGCTGCTGCTGCTGCTGCTACTGCTACTGCTGCTGCTGCTGCTGCTGCTGCTGTTGCTTTTGTTGCTTGTTTTTGTTGGTGCTTGTTGTTGTTGTTGCTTTTTGTTTTTGCTTGGTGTTTTTGCTGCTTGTTGTTGCTGCTGCTGCTGCTGCTGCTTGTTGTTGTTGGGCTGCTGATGATGATGAAGATGCTGTTGCTGCTGCGGTTGCTGGTTTGTATACTGCTGCTATTGTTGCTGCATCTGCTGCTGCATCTTAGGTTGCGCCTGCTTCCCATGCTGCTGTTGCATGTTCTGCTGCCTCCTGTGCTGCTGCTGCTGCTGCTGCTGCTTCTTCCTTTGCTGCTGCTGACCATCTCTATGCTGCTGTTGTTTTCTTCCTGCTGCTGCATCTCTTGCTGCTGCTGTTCCTCTTCCTGCTGCTATTTCTGCTGCTGCCTAGGCTTCCGCTGCAGCATATACTGCTGCTACTTGTGCTGCTGCTGCTCATTTCGCCACTGCTGCTGCC
>NW_013570202.1:27655-28288 GCF_000499745.2 Eimeria mitis | reverse complement strand
TGCTGCTGCTGCTGCTGTTGCTTTTGTTGCTTGTTTTTGTTGGTGCTTGTTGTTGTTGTTGCTTTTTGTTGTTGCTTGGTGTTTTTGCTGTTTGTTGCTGCTGCTGCTGCTGCTGCTGCTGCTGCTTGTTGTTGTTGGGCTGCTGATGATGATGAAGATGCTGTTGCTGCTGCTGTTGCTGATTTGTATACTGCTGCTGTTGTTGCTGCATCTGCTCCTGCAGCTTAGGTTGCGTCTGCTTCCTATGCTGCTGTTGCATGTTTTGCTGCCTCCTGTGCTGCTGCTGCTGCTGCTGCTGCTTCTCCCTTTGCTGCTGCTGATCCTTTCTATGCTGCCGTTGTTTTCTTCCTGCTGCTGCATCTCTTGCTGCTGCTGTTTCTCTTGCTGCTGCTATTTCTGCTGCTGCATAGGCTTCCGCTGCAGAATATACTGCTGTTCCTTGTGCTGCTGCTGCTCATGCCGTCACTGCTGCTGCTGCTGCTGCTGCTGCTGCAGCTTATGTTTTTGTTTATGCTGCTGCTGCTGCTGGGTTTGCTGCTGCAGGCCGTTGGTTTCCTGCTGCCGTATTTAGATCCCCCGCAGAGGGAAATGCTGCAGCAGCTGCTGCAGCAGCAGGCGAGTGTGAGCTGCGGC
>NW_013570202.1:25418-26241 GCF_000499745.2 Eimeria mitis | reverse complement strand
TGTTTATATTTTTGCGTTTATATATTTTTAATTGATTTCACTTAATATTTCGACGATTGTTTTTATTTATTTCTGCTGAGGCGAGTTGTGTTCCATGCCTTATATCCCCCCGTAAACCCTAAACCCTAAACCCTAAACCCTCAGTCTCACTCGGCGCAAGTTGTCTGTCCTTCTACATACTGTTGCAGCTCTTCTTTCTCGTGAGAGTTGTATTTGAGGGTTTAGGGTTTAGCGTTTATTGTTTGTTGTTTAGGGTTTAGGGTTTACGCCTCCTCCTCGCCGGGTTCCGGGTTTCGAGTCCTCTAGGGTTTAGGGTTTAGGGTTTAGGGTTTCAGGATGCGGGGTGGCCTGGGGGAGGCATTCTGGCGGGTAGAGGCCGAGCTGCTGGGGCCCTCACGCTCCCTCTGGGGCCTCCACAGGGCCCTGCATGCGCTGCAGCAGGCGGTGGAGTCTGCCTTGGCTTCAGGCTCTTTCACCCCAGAACAACGCAATCAAGTTAACCAAGGTAATCCTAAACCCTAAACCCTAAACCCTAAACCCTAAACCCTGAAACTTAGAGCCTGAAAGCTGAAGCAGAAAATGCCTACACTCAAACCGTCAAACCTTAAACCCTCAAATTCAGCCGCCTCGAACGCCGGCCCCCTTCTTCACTCTAGAACTTACCATCTAGGGTTTAGGGTTTAGGGTTTAGGGTTTTTGTTCAGAACTCGCCCAGTTCTGCGATCTATGCTTCTGGGTACGCCGCTGCCGCTGGCGTTCTGTCTTCACTCGCGGCTGGGCGGCTCTCCACCTCCCTTACCTCAAAACCCTAACTCAAACCAAC
>NW_013570202.1:24822-25318 GCF_000499745.2 Eimeria mitis | reverse complement strand
CGGCTGGGCGGCTCTCCACCTCCCTTACCTCAAAACCCTAACTCAAACCAACGGCCCCCAAGGGGCCCCCCAAGGGGCCCCCCAGGGGGGCCCCCAGGGGGGCCCCCAAGGGGCCCCCGCAGGCGAAGCAGCTGCGGATGTGGGGCCCCAAGGGGCCCTGGATAGTACCCAGGTGCCACCCGCGGGGCCACCCGGGGCCCCAGGCTTTGATATTGAAGAGGCCCTTAAGAAAGGGGCCCTCAAGGGTTTTGGTGAGGGGCCCCCTCTGCTGCACTTCATTCGTTGTCGTTGTCTTCTCCTCGTGGGTGTTGCTGCGCTGCTCGTATTCAGCCAAGTAAACCCTAAACCCTAAACCCTAAACCCTAAACCCTAAATTTAAAAAACCCTGAAGCCAATCGATTCCTCCAGGAGAATCTTCTTTGCACTGAACTCCATTGGTGCTCGGTGCAACGCCTAGCTAGGGTTTGGGGGTTTGGGTTTAGGGTTTAGGGTTTAG
>NW_013570202.1:22736-24722 GCF_000499745.2 Eimeria mitis | reverse complement strand
TCTTCTCCTCGTGGGTGTTGCTGCGCTGCTCGTATTCAGCCAAGTAAACCCTAAACCCTAAACCCTAAACTCTAAACCCTCAAGATAGAAAACCCTAAAGCCAATCGATTCCTCCAGGAGAATCTTCTTTGCACTGAACTCGATTGGTGGTCGGTGCAACGCCTAGCTAGGGTTTGGGGGGTTGGGTTTAGGGTTTAGGGTTTGGGGTTTAGGGTTTAGGGTTTACGGTTTAGGATCTAGGGTTTAGGGTTTAGGGTTTGTGCACAGGCTAATCTGACGGGTCCCCCCTTCAGCCCTTCAAAGGCCACGGAGTTGGTGGATATAAAAAGAGAAGAAGCGGGGAGAGCGAAACACCCGGATCTATACCCCCCCAAACAAGCCGCAGCAGCAGCAGCAGCAGCAGGAGCAGCAGCAGCAGCAGCAGGAGCAGCAGCAGCAGCAGCAGCAGGAGACGGAGTATCTGGCTGCAGTTGCTGCTGTTTTTACTGCGGGTTTTGTCCTCGTGAGGAGGCCGTAGCAGGAGTAGCAGCAGCAGCAGCAGGAGCAACAGCAGCAGCAAAGCAGAAACGCTGTTACTGTGAATTCGAGCTGAAAAAGTTTTGTGGTTTGGGGGACCCCGAGGAGCCCACAAACCAAACACGCCAAAAAATAAAACCCTTAGAACCCTTCCTCACTGTAGACGGAGAGGTATACACCCTAAACCCTAAACCCTAAACCCTAAACCCTAATGAATAAACCCTAAGGAATAAACCCTAGTGAATAAACCCTAATAAATAAACCCTAGTGAATAAACCCTAATTCACAAACCCTAATTCGTAAACCCTAATTCATAAAGCCCAGCTAACAAACCCTAATTAAAAGCCCTAATATACCCTAACCGATGAGTCAATAGTATTGCTTTCTGGTGAGTGCTGTGCCTTCATAAGGGCTCACAAGGGTTTAGGGTTTAGGGTTTAGGGTTTAGGGTTTGTGTGCTTGCAGCCCGTGTATGAAGGGGTTCGCGGCATTGCCTATCTGTGGTTTGCCCATTTAGTGTTTGAGGGTCTGGGGGCTCAGGAGCTTTCAAATGCAGAGCCTGCAGCAGCAGCAGCAGAAGCAGCAGCAGCAGCAGAAGCAGCAACAACAACAGCAGCAGCAGCAGCAGCAGCAGCAGCATCTTGTTCAGGAAAAAGCAAAGGGTTTGGGGGCCCCTTCAGTTTGTTTGTTTGGTCGTCTAGAACTGACTTTCTGCTGCAGCGCTCCCTGAGGGGAGGGGGGGGGGCCTCGGGGGCCCTCAGGGGGGCCCTCGCCCCCTCTCTGGTTTCTTCTCTCCTCTTTCAGTTTTCAGCTGTGTTGCAACAGCTCCAGGTAAATAAACCCTAAACCCTAAACCCTAATTCATAAACCCTAATTCATAAACCCTATACCCTAATTCGTAATACCCATAAATCATTATATGCCCCCATAGACCCTCATAAAAAATACTAAACCCTAACAAACCCTAATAAACCCTAGTAAACCCTAATAAACCCCAACGAACCCTACATTATCCCGCGTGTAGAGCGTGAGGATGCGGAGTGGTGGGTTGTTGCTGCGGCAAAGTAATGCCGGGTTGATGGTTGAGGGTTTAGGGTTTAGGGTTTAGGGTTTGTGTATACAGCTGTTACCAGCCGAGTTCAGCTGTACTTCACTTGAGGCTAAGGGCGTGGAGTGTATGCTGAGGGTTGGAGACTTCGGCGAGAAAACAAATAAAGCTGCGAGAGAATTTCTCGCGGATTTCTCCTTTTTATTGAATGACCAAAAAGACAGATTCATTCTATTGCCCCCCCTCAAGCGTCCTCCCCCTGCTGCTGCTGCTGCTGATGCTGCTGCTGCTGCTGATGCTGCTGCTGGTGTTGATGCTGCTGCTGGTGTCGATGCCGATGCTGCAGCGGGAGCGACAGCAGCAGTAGCAGCAGCAGGTACAGCAGCAGAAAAAGCAACAGGAACAGCAGACGCAGCAACAGC
>NW_013570202.1:21885-22636 GCF_000499745.2 Eimeria mitis | reverse complement strand
AGACCCTCATAAAAAATACTAAACCCTAACAAACCCTAATAAACCCTAGTAAACCCTAATAAACCCCAACAAACCCTACATTATCCCGCTTGTAGAGCGTGAGGATGCGGAGTGGTGGGTTGTTGCTGCGGCAAAGTAATGCCGGGTTGATGGTTTAGGGTTTAGGGTTTAGGGTTTAGGGTTTGTGTATACAGCTGTTACCAGCCGAGTTTAGCTGCACATCACTTGAGGCTAAGGGCGTGGAGTGTATGCTGAGGGTTGGAGACTTCGGCGAGAAAACAAATAAAGCTGCGAGAGAATTTCTCGCGGATTTCTCCTTTTTATTGAATGACCAAAAGGACAGATTCATTCTATTGCCCCCCCTCAAGCGTCCTGCTGCTGCTGCTGCTGCTGCTGCTGCTGATGCTGCTGCTGGTGTTGATGCTGCTGCTGGTGTCGATGCTGATGCTGCAGCGGGAGCAACAGCAGCAATAGCAGCAGCAGGTACAGCAGCAGAAAAAGCAACAGGAACAGCAGAAGCAGCAACAGAAGCAGCAGCAGAGACACAGACGGAACGACTGCTGCTGCGCTTCTCAGTTAAAGACCCAGGCCACGTAGACCTTGCCTACCTTCTGCCAGACCCAGCATGGAGTGAGAGTCAAGGGTTTAGGGTTTAGGGTTTAGGGTTTATGGCTCGAAATAGAAGGATTGAAGTCTAGTGGTGAACTCTTAGGGTTTGTGTCCGAGGGTTTAGGGTTTGGGGGTTGGCCGA
>NW_013570202.1:21498-21824 GCF_000499745.2 Eimeria mitis | reverse complement strand
GGGTTTGTGGTGCAGTGACAATGCGCGATAAGACTTTGTTACTGCTGGAGCTGGGGCTTCGTCTGGCGATTTTGGGTCGGGTGGAGGTGTTTGAGGCTGTCAACAGTAAGTCCTAAACCCTAAACCCTAAATCCTAAACCCTAAACCCTAAACCCTAGTCGGTGCCAGCTCGTAGCTGCTGTTGCCTCTAGACGTTTTTCCCTATACCTTCAGGTTGTGTTGAAATCTGCTGCTCAACTGAGGCCATATGTGTGTGCTAGGGTTTAGTGTTTAGTTTTTAGGGTTTAGGGTTTAGGGTTTGGGTGTTTATATCAGAGATGGCTTGC
>NW_013570202.1:20597-21398 GCF_000499745.2 Eimeria mitis | reverse complement strand
GCCAGACCCAGCATGGAGTGAGAGTCAAGGGTTTAGGGTTTAGGGTTTAGGGTTTATGGCTCGAAATAGAGGGGTTGAAGGCTAGTTGTGAACTCTTAGGGCTTGTGTCCGATGGTTTAGGGTTTGGGGGTTGGCAGCGGGGTATGCGTTTCTGAAGGTACAGGCTTTACGGCTGAAAGGGTTTCGGGTTTAGGGTTTAGGGTTTAGGGTTTAGGGTTTGTGGTGCAGTGACAATGCGCGATAAGACTTTGTTACTGCTGGAGCTGGGGCTTCGTCTGGCGATCTTGGGTCGGGTGGAGGTGTTTGAGGCTGTCAACAGTGAGTCCTAAACCCTAAACCCTAAATCCTAAACCCTAAACCCTAGTCGGTGCCAGCTCGTAGCTGCTGTTGCCTCTAGACGTTTATCCCTATACCTTCAGGTTGTGTTGAAATCTGCTGCTCAACTGAGGCCATTCCTAGGTTGCTAGTATTTAGTGTTTAGTGTTTAGTGTTTAGTGTTTAGGGTTTAGGGTTTGGGTGTGTATATCAGAGATGGCTTGTGAAACATTTGGGGTGGAGTTTACTCTCACGGGGGCCCTGGGGGTGCGGCGGCGGTACCAGCAGCAGGCGCTGCCGCAGCTGGTGGTTGGGGCCTCGCGCAGCGCGTTGGTGGGGTCTGCTGCAGCAGATAAAACAGAAGCACCGATGCGGGGGCCCCCTTCACTACCCTCAGAAGAAGGGCCCTTCGCCGGGCACACCACCAAGTACAGCACCACAAGCAGCAGCACGAGCAGCAGCAGCAGCAGCAACAGCAGCAGCAGT
>NW_013570202.1:3942-19274 GCF_000499745.2 Eimeria mitis | reverse complement strand
GGTTTAGGGTTTGTGTTGCAGATGCGGACCCTCCTGCTTGCTTCCGACTCTTCGGTTTGCTTTTCCATGCCGACCTCCTCACTTGGTGGGAGCTGCAGCGCGAAGTTGGTGAGGAAGAAATCCTAGGGTTTAGGGTTTATAGTTTAGGGTTTACCGTTTGGAATGTGCCGTAGAAACAGCTATGCACGCCTTCCCAGGTGCAAGAGATCAGCGTTTAGGGTTTAGGGTTTAGGGTTTAGTATCTGAAATCCGATGCTGGTGTGCTGTCTGCAGCTGTACGAATGATGCGTATCGGCGCTACTATCACGGTGAGGACCTAGGGTTTAAGGTTTAGAGTTTTGGGTTTAAGGTTTAGTGTGTAGGGTTTACGGTTTACACTGAGGGCTACAGTTTAGGCTTATGCGGCTGCCTATACACTTTGACGAAGACCATTGGCAACGTGTTGTCTGTTTTCACTGGCCAGCTTCAGCAAGACGACATATATTCAGTGGTTTAGGGCTTTGAATTAGGGTTTAGGGTTTAGGGTTTAGGGTTTGGGGTTTGTGACTGCAGGCTGCTGAGAAGTTCACAGAGCTGCAGATGTGGGAGGAGGCTGCCGATTGCCTTGTTGCCGCTGACCGGCGAGCGGATGCTAGAGCCCTTGTAAACCTTAAACCCTCAACCCTAAACCCTAGACCTTCACCTCAGATTCGTAGCAGTCTAGGAGGAGCAGCGCTATGAACGTTCAGCCTCAGCCTGTTACCCGTTTTTGCAACCCCTTAGTTCATCGGTGTATTGGGATCAAGGGTTTAGCGTGTAGCGTTTAGGGTTTAGGGTTTGTGTTCTTCAGCTGGAGGAGCAGATCGCAGCCCGGCCAACTCCTCACCTTCTTTGCACGCTGGCGGATTTAGAAGTCCCGGAAAACGCCAAGAGAGCGGAAGACCTGTACAAGGAAGCATGGTAAGCAGTTAGGCATTGAAGGGTTTAGGGTTTGGTGTCTATGGTTTCCTGCCTAGGTTTCGAACTGCGCTGGCAAGGACTGCGTAGATGGCGAAGATTATGTCGGGGTTTCAGGGTTTTGCGTGAAGGGTTTAGGATATTTGGATAGTGGTTTAGGGTTTCGAACTGGGAGTTTAGGACTTTGAAGGTCTAGTGTACACCGTTTACGGTTTAGTGTCGAAGGTTTGGGGTTTAGTGTTCGGGTTTGAGCTTCACCTGCTGGGGATCCATGTTGGTCCCTCTGTGTTTATCTTGAATTTCGGGGAATATGTCTTTTGACGTTGAGGCTATTGAGTTGTATTCGTTTATTTGCTGCATTTCAGTGTTCGAGCGTTATATTTCATCCTCCATGTCCTGCGTTTCTATGTTTATGCACTGTATTTAAGTCTTTGTGTGTTGTATTTCAGTGTGTATGTGCCGTGTTCCAGTGTTTAGGTGTCGTATTTCAGTGTTTCTGAGTTGTTTCCGTCGTTTATGCGTTGTATGTCGGCGCTTAGATGTTGTATTTCAGTGTTTTGGTGCTGTATTTCAGTGCTTCGCCGTTGTATTTCAGTGTTTCGGTGTTGTACTGTAGTGTTGACGTGGGCGCCGTATTTCAGTGTTTCGCTGTTGATTTTCAGTGTTTGTGTGTTGAATTTCATCGTTGAGGTGTTGTAATTTGGTGTTTAGGTGTTGCGTGGCGGTGCTTAGATTTCGCGTTTCAGTGTTTAGGGGTTTCATTTCAGTGTTTAAGTGCTGCATTTCAGTGTTTAGTTGCTGTACTTCAGTGTTGATGTGTTGTACTGCAGTGTTGATGTGTTGTATTTCAGTGTTCAGGTGTTGTATTTNTGTACTTCAGTGTTGATGTGTTGTACTGCAGTGTTGATGTGTTGTATTTCAGTGTTCAGGTGTTGTATTTCTTTTCCAATTTTGTAATGTGCGGGTTAAATTTGTATCAGGTCGCTTTCGGGGTGCCGTTACGCGCGGGCACAGCGGGCACTGGGGCGTTTGCTGCTGTCCCAGGGGAAGCTGGAGGAAGCAGCAGCAGCTCTGCGCATTGCAGCAAAAACAGCAACTCTGCACAGTCCCACTTGGTTTACCTTGGGCTGCTGCTGCCTGCAGCTACAGCTCCTTGATGAAGCCCGAAATGCCTTTGCTCGCGCCCTTGCCATCGACCCTGAAGACGGAGATGCCTGGGCAAACCTCGCTGCAGTGCACTGCAAGGTCAAACCCTAAGCCCTAAATCCTAAGCCCTAAACCCTAGGCGATAGCAACCATACAAACCATCTATGACCACTATCACGTCGACACAAATGCCCATTCTGCATATCTTTCCGGAGAAACAAATAACGCACCCTAAACACTAAACCCTAGACCCTAAGCCACGATATCTTCTGGCTGTTTGCGTTGATTGGATTGCAGCGAGACGCATGGCAAGCAGCGCAGCACTGCATCCTGGAGGCTGCGAAGTACCGACGAGAGAACTGGAGGGTTTGGGAGACTTTTATCTCCATCTCTGTCCGCCTAAGAGACGTGCAGGCCATCTCCCGCGGTCTTAGAACCCTCGTACAGATCAATGCTGTCAGTCACACCCTAAATCGTANCAGCGAGAGCATCCAGGCCTAATGGTCTAGGGTTTCGGGTCCAGGGTTTAGCGTTTAGGACTCAGGGTTCAGGGTTTAGGGTTTCGAGAGAGCTTTGTGAGGCACAAAATGCCTATTCTGGGATCCAAGGTTGCGCATGGTTCCCAGGGTGTGCTTGGGGTTCTGGGGTGTAGGGGCTGGTAAACCCTAAACCATAAACCCTAGACCCTATCGTCGGCTGATCTCGAAGCCCCAAAGACTAAATACTGTCTGCCTGCGTTCATGCATCCATCCGGAGCGAACCTACAAGCTGTGGCTTCTAAGGCGTAAGTGTTCTCCTGTTGACAGGTTACTTACTTGTATTTGTGTGGCTTTCTGCTTCAGAAGGATCGCATAGACCCTTGGATTTATACATTTTTAGAAGAGTTGGTGCTGTTTGAGTTGAGGCGGGCGGCCGCATCTACCCCTGAACAAGATCAAGCCCAGACGCCCATCGCGGGTGTCCTGCGTCACACCCTCAGTTGTTTGGAATTCTTAACCAAGCACATCTCCGACAATGCAGAGCTGTTTAGGGTGTATGGTGTACTCCTACTGAAGGCCAACAAACCTGCTGAAAGCGTATACAACTGGCTCAAAGAATTCCGCTGTCTGGAGGTGCCGTCACAAACCCTAAACCCTAAACCCTAAACCCTTATCCACCGAGACCAAACCATAAACTTGCGCGCACACACTGCTACTGAACTGTTTGCTGTGTCAGCAGCGAAACGTTGCGGGAGTTTACGGTTTAGGGTTTAGAGTTCAGTCTTTAGGGTTTGTTTCCAGGCCGATGTGACCCGCGGCAACTTGACTGCCGACCGTGTGTTAGAATTAATAGACAAACAAGTCTCCTCTCTAGAACGCGCGCTGTCTNCAACTTGACTGCCGACCGTGTGTTAGAATTAATAGACAAACAAGTCTCCTCTCTAGAACGCGCGCTGTCTTTGTTGGAGAAATTTAGCCCCAAGAGCAAACGACGGTGCGTAACTATCACAGCCCTAGCACAGCGTTGTCCTTTCCTTTCGGTTCGCTATTTTCCAGGGTCTGGAGTTGGGGATACGAGGCTCAGCCGTCGAGTTCGAGGGTCTGTTTGCAGTTGTTGGTTTAGGGTTTAGGGATTAGTGTTTTTGTCGCCTGCCTGGCCTTTGCAGGAACGACCTGCTGCACCAAGTGAAGACTACCGTGGAAACCTATTCGCAGCGCATACTGCCGGAAGCAACAGAAGCTAAGAAGCGCGTATGCTGAACTCTATGCTCTAAACACTAAGCCCGCACCTACAGAGAGCATCCCTCCAGGATTTACTGATCATTCTGGTGTCAGCGCTGTACTAGCAATTGCTTTTGTGAGTCTCAGCTATGATGTTTAAGTTTTAGGATCTAGGGCGTTGGGTTTATAGTCTGGGGTTTNGCTTTTGTGAGTCTCAGCTATGATGTTTAAGTTTTAGGATCTAGGGCGTTGGGTTTATAGTCTGGGGTTTAGAGGTTTGGGTGTGCGAGTTGCTGCAGTTGGCGGCGCTGATTGTCCGAATTGAGGCGGCGCAGCAGCAGAGTGCCGATCAGTGCGACGATGAAGATAAGCGCGAAGTGCCAGGGGATGAGAATTAGAGTCCAGGTGATGCGTCAGAACAACGTTATTTATGTACAAAGTGCAAAGGACTCTGCCGAGTGACACAGAGGCGCTAGTACCGCCCAAAGTAGCTTACGGAGCAAGGCACGGAGCAAGTGAGACTCAAAGAGTTTAGTTCATCAATAACCCAGTAACTCAGCAGAGCAAGATCGAAAGCAGAAGGAGAACCTTCGCTGGCGATCCGCTGGCGATCCGTTTCCTTTCGTATCGCCCTTCTTCTACCATCTTATCTGCGGTAGACATTACCTGTGTAGCAATTTTGAAGCCACGTTGTTATCTTGAAAACAACAGTATATCTACCGTAAAGGAAAGTGCTGTTGAGGCAGCAGTACAACGAACACTTTTTCAACTTTTTTGTACGATGCATTTTCTGCGGTCTATCATTTCAACAAATCAATGATCAGTGGCGTTGGCCCTCTCAAAGTGCGTTGTCGCACTCCTTCTGATTCTTAGGCATACCAAGGCTCATGCAAATTTATAAATTTCAACTCGTGTACGTCTCTTCTCACGTCGGCATGTTTAACTTTAGCCAAAACCCAATTATAACAACATGCGTTGCAGCCCTGTTCGTGTCATTGCGGAACTGAAATCGAAGCAAGGAAAGATATTATCTTTGAATTTGTGAACCACCACTCAATGNGTGTCATTGCGGAACTGAAATCGAAGCAAGGAAAGATATTATCTTTGAATTTGTGAACCACCACTCAATGTCTGGCAGTTTGGGGAGACACTTTGAAGAATTTCACCCGCCTTCTGTCTAAAGGATGATGACGAGCAACATTAGCAGGATGAAGAGTGCGCTCGATCCAGCAAAAAAAGAGTCCAGTACAAACACCTCAGCAACAGCAGTGAACTTTGCACCGTTACAACAGAACGAACTGCAAGCAGAAAGCGCGGGTTCTCGCCCTATTGTCTCGATTCCGCTTGAACTGTGGCAGAACGGGTGTCGCAGTTCTGCACATAAGCGAAATCGTTCAGCAGTGCACCGCGCATCGTTAATGCGATGAGCGACATAGTCCTGAGGACTTTGGCTTTCCGGTTTCTGGATAGCAGCTACTCACTGGAAGATAAACAATACAGGTTAGACAGGCAGACGTACCATATGTAAGCAGCAAAATCAGCTGCAAACGAGTTTTTCAGGTTGAAATACACCGGAAAAATAATATAAGCTCTATTTCAAACCAGATTTAGAGCAAAAGGNAGTTTTTCAGGTTGAAATACACCGGAAAAATAATATAAGCTCTATTTCAAACCAGATTTAGAGCAAAAGGTCAACTTCATCAAAAGAGCAGATGAAACAGGTGTCTCCTGCTTCACTTGTGTCAGGGCGGTATCATCTGCGGCTACTACAACAAAGCAACCGTGTTGGAGGTAGTCTGAGTTGAGGGCAGAAAAAGAAAAGGGGAATGGGAGGAAATCGGTAGGTGGAATAAGCACAGGTTGTGTTGCAGCTGTCAACTTGTGGCGCTATGAAAGGCCAAGTGAACGCACATTGGCTCGAACGAACAAATGCTCGGAGTCGGTGGTGCAAAGGGAATTAAAAGGAAAGCACACGCCAACCAACTAAACCTCCGTCCTCCGGAGCAGCTGTGATCAAATACACTTTACTTTCATTTGCGAAGCCTCAAGAAGTAAAGAGCTTCCACTTCTCTGAAGAAGTGCTGCGGTGTTCTGGGTTACCAGGTTCTCCGCGCCATTGAAATGCCTGTACCTTTTTGAAACAGAGCTTATCTTGGGTATTTAATGCTGTCAGAGTCGTTTGTTATTTGTTTTACAATTTAAAGCAGTGCTCAGGAGCCCAGAAAAAGGGCTCACAGCTGTACAAACAACGCAGTTCATCTTGCTCGTTATTTATCTGTAAAGGGTGGTGAAATGCATTGAATGTTTTGAAATGGAATTACAACAGAAACACAGACAAGGGAAGAATATGGCCGTCATGTAAAGGTTTTTCGATTACGGCCTTTTGCACGAGTTCCCTTTTCTCTTGCAGCAGTTCCCGCACCCTTTTCGCCTCTCCATCTTCAACTTCATCGAGGAGGTTTTTCACAGTTTCTTCATTCCAGTCTTCAGCGCAGGCTTTGACGACAATCGGGGCCCATAGCCTCTGATTTGAACGTACGAATTGTTGCGCTATAAAGCGCATCAATACCTCTGCGTTTGCAGGGGTTTTATCTGCAGGTGAAATGACTGGAGGAGCGTCCGCAAAGTTATGAAAGTTAACAGTTTCAAGAGCCATCCCATAAGCTTCTAAGACTGAATCATAGCGCATTGCGACATATCGCCCGTCTATAGCATATGTATCAAGTGCTTCTACCGTCATTGCAAGTTTCATTCCTAGAGAAGTTGGAACAGTTCCTGGGACTTCATAATCTTCCATTTCTTGTTGAATTCGAGCGGGAAACATTCTAAGGAACTCATCAAAAGTCATCTGATCACCCATTACTGCTCCCATATCAAACACGCCCTCTCCGGTGCCAAATGCTTCTGCATGGAGTTTAGCTCGTTCTACCTTGCTCTCGAGTTTAGCTAACCCGTGAAGTCTTAGTGCTGCGGAGTTGCAGAGAGAAGTCACNCCGTCCATCTGCCTCTGAAGAAGAGCCCAGGCCTCGGCAGGCTTCATCTGTTTCTCGTCGCTAGTGGTGGGCATGTGGTATTTTGCAAATGCGAGTTTCACTGGCTCGGGGGTTTCTTTCCACGTTTCTTCTAGCTTGTCTACACTATCCCTGAACTTCTCGCGATACGTCAACAAGGAATCAGAATCTAAAGGCAAGCTATCTAAGGCTGTTCGCCCTCCCCCCTTCAACGCTGACCAGCCCACAGCCACGAGCAGCAGAATCCACGCACCCAGCAGTGAAGAGGCCAGTAATATGGGCACTCCTTGTTTAGGAGTCTCTAAGGGCAAATCAAAAGAGAGCGATTCATCATCTTCATAGTCTTCACTTCCTTCTTGCTCTTCGCCATACTCTTCGAAACCACCATCGGCTTCAGCGCCCAGATTCTCTCCCGCTGCCGCTCCTGCTGCAGCTTCGCCTGCCAACAAGGCAGTTCCCGTTACGGGAAGACCAGCTGAAGGTTCCATCTTAACAAACACCTGTACTTATGTCGAAGGAAAGGGGAAAAGTGCACTGGGATGAACAGAGGTCAACGGTGGGGAGTTTCTGCATGAGTTTGGCTGTGCAGGCCCCCAAGTGAAAGCTCCAGGGTAAGCATAGAGAAGGCGTGCCTCCACTGGTTTCAAATTCTTTTTGCAACAAAGCGGACGGACCTGTCGAGCTGAAATCGCTGCTGGCTTCGAGTGGCCGCCTCACTCCGCTCCGCAACTGTCTCCGCAGACGGGCCCTTTTCGTGCCCCGTGAAGGGCAGGGAAGAATCAACTCCTGACAATCCTCGAAATCCTAAACAACCAAAAAAATATCCCCCTTATCGTTCAAGTCATCTGTTATTGCTACGGTTGACGGGTGCAGCGGCATCATCGTCTGCATGCTGTCGTTTCACGCCAACAAGCCCGATGCGGCNCTACGGTTGACGGGTGCAGCGGCATCATCGTCTGCATGCTGTCGTTTCACGCCAACAAGCCCGATGCGGCAAACGCGTTGGGGTGTATCTCCAGGCGATCCGCACGACGAAAGCTTTACCTGGGACAAAACACTAATTATGTTACATTATTTAATTGTTGTGCATAATTTCTGGGAAAGGGTGGGAAAGTTTGATACACATGGCATCTTGCAGGAAGAGGCAACATGGCCAAAGAGCCCCTACACAAGCGGTCAAACAGTGTTAGCATCTGTAACAAAAGAAACAGTCAACATTGTTTGTCACAAAATATACCAAATAAGAAAGTCTATCAAAATGCATCGGTGGATTGTATAAAGGCCCACTATAACCCGAGTCGGGTAACGTAACTAGAGGGCAAGCACTCCTGTAGTCGACTCGATACATTGTAAATCTTAGCCTAGACCCCGTAGGCATCTGTTCCTATTGTTTCGAATAAATCAGAGAGCAAGGTGAAA
Organism: Eimeria mitis; assembly: GCF_000499745.2. Taxonomy (NCBI): domain Eukaryota; phylum Apicomplexa; class Conoidasida; order Eucoccidiorida; family Eimeriidae; genus Eimeria; species Eimeria mitis. Next base: position 11,062 of record NW_013570202.1, on the reverse strand, counting down.
GCAGGCTCTCCGTTTAGTGTCGGTTTCCTCTGAATGCTGATTTTCCAGAACAAATCGACAGTTAAACGACACCATTGATAAAACCAGCAGAAACTACGCGCCATACGAGGTGCTCCGTGTAAGACCCCACGACATATGCTGTTTGGAGAAGAGCGAGAGAGAGGAGAATATGTAGTGGTCTGCTTGAAATTTGTACGTGTGTCTTTTCTTCGATACTGATGGTCGTATAAGGGCTTAGCAATTGTCTACAGTGTTAGTGTATGAAGCAAGGGGGCCTGGTTATGTTTGCATGTGGGGTTGCCTTGCAGCAGAAGTTGTAGTGAGACCTGCTGCAACTCATAGTCTGTCTAGTGTCAATATCAGCCCCTCGCCCCTCTAGCGCGCGCACGAGGGCTGAACACTGGGAGAGTAGGTCAGCTGCATTTCAGGGAATTTTCATCTAAAGTGTTTTGTCTGCTTTTCCGCGTACGAGGTCCCTTCGTTACGATCTAGGACTGTCGCTACATCCTGTACAAGCCATAAAGAGGCAGGTTCTTTCGAGCAAAAAGCATATATAAACGAGCCTCCTGCCTGCGGAGGGTCCATAGACGGTTCGAGAGGATCGGAAATGTTTGCGTGAAACATTATTTCGGTTAAACTCTACTTGAAATAAAGCGCCCCAACTGTTTATGTGGTGCGCTTGCACGCAATTCTGCTGCAAATAGCCAAGTAAAGCAGCGAAGGCGAATGCTGCAGTCTAGGTGTATAGACCCATCATGGGGTACATACATCAGTCCGTCTGTCTAGGGTTTTTACCTTCTTTCATAATTCAATCGCCTTCATAAAAAATAGAACAGCGGATTCCTTTTTCTTGCCGCACCATGCCGCCAAAGAACAAAGCGGCCCTCCGAGGGGGTAGCGCGACTCTTCTATCTAAAACGGATTCATTTCTTTGTTTTAAATTGAAATTAAAACGGATAAAGAGGAATCCACACACAGTACTTTCGGGCAGTAGAGGCTGCTCCTTCACCGTGCGTCTGGATTACCTCAGAATATTGGTTNACACACAGTACTTTCGGGCAGTAGAGGCTGCTCCTTCACCGTGCGTCTGGATTACCTCAGAATATTGGTTTTCTTCTTCTTGTCTTCAAATCGATATCTCGATTAAAGAAGAAATACCGAAAGAAGGAGCAAGGTATTTTCTACCTCGTTTTGTTCACTGCTTACAGTCAGCACTGTCATCACTTTCTGTTGGACTGAATCTTGAGTTCTGCGGCTCTGGTCATCGAGAATTTGTTCGATGATTTCAGAAGCATGCTTCTCATTCCAATTTCTTGCTAGATATTTAAAAACACGCGGATCCAGATAGCCGTCGCATGCTCGTTCATATCTGTACTTGAGAAATTTGAGAAAATCACTGGTGTGGAAGGGAGCATGGTCATCGATCGTTTGAAAGGATGCTGCAGTCTTCTCATCACCCGGCTTCATAGTGGCCAGGCGTAAGCCAAAGATACTTGCGAATGAATCAAAGTGCTCGCAGATGTACAAATCATCTTCGCTTTGAATATCCTCAATGCGAATGATATCTACCAGCTTCGCCGCTGTTTCCAACGAAATAACTGCTTCTTGTTTACCTCCCACAGCCCCTTCCTCATCTTCATTGTCTGAATATCCCTCATCTTCCGAGTCGCGGTCTTCTTCAGCAAAATCAACAATGCTGGCTAGGTATTCCCTCCTTGGCTGGGGAAGCATTTCAACGAACTCCCTAAATGTTACAGGCTTTGCATCCGATGTAGCCCCATAGTAAGGCCACTGTTCTCCAGCAGTGCTATCAATGAGTGGTATAGGTATTCCCTGTGACTCGGAAGTTTTCTCAAGTCTTCCGAGTGCNCAGCAGTGCTATCAATGAGTGGTATAGGTATTCCCTGTGACTCGGAAGTTTTCTCAAGTCTTCCGAGTGCACGCATTCGCTCCGATGCTGCCTCAAAAATGCTTATGAGGAGTTTACCCTGCTTTAGGTAGGCTTCTTTTTTTTCCTCGCTCTCTTCTTCACTGGGCCGAGATTTTAGAAATATATTCTTCTGCGCTTCCAGCATATCCCAAATGTTGTCTTCTTTCGTGTATACTCCTTCTTTTTCAATGGGTGTGAAATTATGCTTAAATGCATCTCGAACAGTGGGGGAAGACGCTTCCCACGCGGTCTGCAGATTTTCCACGCTGAATCCGAATTGTTCAATGCATTCATCTATCTTCGTTTTCTCTTTGGGCTTCTCAACGGGCGGTGGGGGAGGATGAGGAACTGTGCTCTTGCCGCTGGTGGTAATCAGGCTCGTGAGGGAAAGCAGCAAAGCCAGAGACAGTGCAAGAGAAAGGCCTGCAAATAGCGTTCGTTTCCCTTTGCTAGAGTCGTTGCGCTGTGGAGGAGGCTGAGAGTCGCTTGCAGCACCAGAGTTATTCTCTGTGGAGGCATTTCCCCCGTCGTCTTTCGNGGAGGAGGCTGAGAGTCGCTTGCAGCACCAGAGTTATTCTCTGTGGAGGCATTTCCCCCGTCGTCTTTCGGCATTTCCGCTGGGGGTACCGTGGTCTGGCTCTGCTCGTTGTATATCCAATAATGCGGATCCTTCAATGGGAATCCTGGTGACGTAAACCCGTCCGTTGGTGTCTGCAGATCGAGATCATAAGTTAGAGGCACTTGGTTCGTCCCCGTCGCTTCATTCCACTCCATCTCACTGGGGTGGAGAAACAGCGGCTGTGGCGGGGAAGGGATGCCTGTCTCGCTCAAGGACAGCCCCTTAAACCAAAAACAAAACTCCTATAAAAGGGATTCAAAACACCAAAATACAGGAAGCAACTCTACCACAGTAGTATGACGCCCAACATAGGCCGGCTACATAAGCAGGCAGGCCCCTCTGGGATGGTTCAGCGTAGCTGCCAAAGAAGCAGGAAGAAGTTTGAAGTGCCGGTCACAAAGCTAAACTCTGTCACTCCCAATTAACTTGTTTGATGCTTCAGTAAAAAATTCCAGTTTTCCTCTCAAAGACACGCCCAACACACTGTCGGCAGATCACGCCTGGCACGTGACTGCTGGTGTCCCGCGAGGTGCGATTTGCATGGGCTATCACTCTCCTCTTATTCACCAAAACCGCTTAAAAATGAATCAATTAGAAGATACCATAGCGATATAGTCACAAGAAAGGATTAATCAAAATGCTTAGCAGTGAGTGCTGCTAACCGGGCTCAATGTCTTGTTCTTGGCCTCCTGGGACAGCGACGAGAAATCTCTGTAGCAGCTCTATTATAGTGGGTGGCGTCATGGTCTTNCTTGGCCTCCTGGGACAGCGACGAGAAATCTCTGTAGCAGCTCTATTATAGTGGGTGGCGTCATGGTCTTGTTTTACTGGGGGATCGTGGCGTTTTTGAGTTTTAAAAATCATAGCCAGTGTAGCTTGCTTCAGCACTGCGCCGTGATCCTTGTGGAATTGGTACGTTTTTCTACCTGCGTGCAAGCTGGGAACGGAGGGCTAAGTAAGCGTTCAACGATTGTCTAGATTGCTAGCGCATGCAGGAAGGCGGGAGTCGCTGTTCATGCTTGTGATGCCTTGCCGCACTAGCTACCGCAAGGTGCGCTGTAGCACACACGTCAGGCCGCCTGTCGAATGTCCTGTAGCATTCTCTGTTCCAAGTTAGGACAGGAACCAACCCTTCGCCGTATTAGACTGCTTACAAACATATATATACGTGCAACAAGTGTCTGCAGCTATAATGCACACAGCAAAAATGCTTGGTTTGGCTCTTATGTGAAGCTGCCTTGCAGTATTAGTTGAAGAGTGTAACGCTAGTTCTCCGGCCTTTATCTGACCAGAGACGAGCCGCAATGAAGCCAAAGACTTAAAGCAAGAGTTTCCCAAAAGCAGCTGACCTCCTTCCGCGGTACCTAGGCATCCTGGGCGTTGAGCCCAGGGCCAGGGTGTCGCGGGGAGGAGGCAGTCAGAAATGGGGTTGCAGCGCACCCCGCTGCGGCTGGCAGAACAAGCCAGCCCCACGCGTGCACGAAAGGAAGCTTCAGGGAAGCTTCCTTTGCTGCATGCTTTGCCTCGTAACGAACTTGTATAACGTTTGCAGGCGCTTACGCTCAGCATGCCAAAGCCGTCGATAGGCTCCTGAGCTAACTCTGCGCTAACTCATGTTACACAGAGAGGTACGCTACGATTCATAGCAGGGCGCCTCCTCCTCCACAACAGCAGGCCCTGTGTCGCCGAGCCTAGAACGACTGGGAATGCGTGAGAGCAGTCAGCTGCTTTTAGGCAACTCTTAGCTTAAGCCTTCGGCCTTCTTTCAGTCCGCGACTGTCATCGAATAACCTCGAGGACTCTCGTTACACTTGGTAACACCGCACTGTTTATTGCAGGAGGCACGAGCAACGAACCGTGCTCCTCAGGAGTAACGGGACCTAGTTTGCAGTAGCGAATGAAAAACAAGAAAGAAAAAAACACTTGCGTTTCAGTTACTGCCTAAACACCTTACTAAAATCGAACAAAAACCTCAGCCCTTCCCTCTTGTGCAGTGGATATTGACCATGATCTGGCCTTGGGTGTGGAGGCGACCCAATTTCGTGAACATCATCGAGCAGAAACAAACTCGATTTCGATATCCCATCCGGTGAAAAACTTTAACGCGCGCGTGACGCGACGGTAGGCGCCGTGTGCGTAAGTAGAAATACGCGCATCAGCTACAGACTGTCCAAGTTACAGGCGTGAGCTGAGACAGGGTCAAGAGAGTCATGATAAAATTTCCCCAAGAGAAGCTGACATATCCCTCATATCCGGGCTTCTTGGGCAAAACGGAACACAGGCCTATCCTGGTGTGTATGGGAAACAGCTTGTCGTGAGTTGCAGCGCACCTTGCAACTCGTGCTGCAAGGCAAACTCTCGTGGAGGAATGCCAAGGTCCCCTGTTGCGGGCTACACGAACACTGTAGGCAATTGTTAAACGGTCTCTTAGCGTTCAGGAGCCAGCCTGTACGTAAGAAGAGAAACGCCTACCAGCTGAAGAGAAGCACTGCTACATCTGGGCAGAGCATGGGTAGTGAGAACTTTCCGACCTCTTCACGGGACTAAAGCGAGCAGCAATGAATCCAAAAACATGAGGTCAGAGCTTTCCCCAAGCAGATGATCTCCCTTCCCTGTCTCCAGGCATCCATGATGCTCTGCTCAGGGCCTGTGGTTGCCGGGAAAGACGCTGACCAACAGGAGTTGCAGTCCACCACACTGCAGCTGGTGTAGTACACTGCCGTAACACGCACCGCTGACACGGCCTATACCTAGCTACCATATAACACAACGGAGCTGGTCTGCTGCACTATAGTGAAGAAGTAACGTTGTCAATAGTTTTAGTGGGCGTATATTGAAAGGAAAATTGGTTAATTGAGATCCGAAACCTCTGACCGTACCCGATCACCCTCCCTCAAGGGTGGTCGTCCGCCAGACCCTAGAACCGTAAAGGGGGGTCTGCGTGCGGGTCGCGGCGTCCTTGCCGTCCCTCTTACTTACGGCTTAGCCTCTGTAGGGAAGGCGGGTTCCCTATCCTATCAATTTGCCTACTATTGACTGTCGCCATTCACACTTTTACATGCAATTAGAGGCTTTTCGTCATTGTTTGCCCACTGACCGACTCTGAGTCATCATTGTAGTGCCAGTGCACTACAACATCCCTCCGCGGTCGGAAATTTCTCGCCTTCGGTCGGAAAACTCTCGTCCTCTCTTGAACTCCCTCAAGTCCTATCCCGAGAAGCCTTCGCTACATCCTCCCTTTGCTTTCCGTACTCCTGGCTCTCCGTAATCCCGATCCTCTTTTCCCCAGTATTCGTGCCTCCTGAATCCGCCCCTGAGCTTCTCCATCGCTTGCTGACGTTTGGGGCCTATTTTGTGGTTTCGGGGTGTCATGAGGCGTAGGTGATGCGACTGCCGATGGGCAGCGTGCCACCTCTCCCCCTTCCTGGCGTAGAGGGGTGTGGTCGGGAGGCTGAGGAGGATCGACGCTGTCGCTGGCGGCGACAACACTCTGCTGGTCCCGCTGCGCGCCCCGTGTGCGTTTATAATAGCGGCGCCAGGCACGGAGGATGGACGGACAGTTGGTGAGGTGTTCTGCCGGTTCCCAAGTCGCGCGGTCCTCGGGAGCTCCGCGCCACTTGACGAGGTACTGTGTGTCCGAGCCCGAACCGCGCTGATTCAGGATGTAGTCGACTTCGTAGGAGTCAGTTGGGACGCCATCTGGACCTTGTACAGGCAGCCAGCCGACTGCGGCCTCCTTTGCTTGCATCATCGGATCCCTGGGGCGATCTGGTACAAGCTGCGACACATGGAAAACATTGTGACAAGAATAGGTGGGAGGGAGCGCAATACGATAGGCAACAGCACCAATGCGTTCCAGTACAAGAAAGGGACCTCGGAAGCGGGGCTCCAACTTGGGGCACTGGTTGAGGGGGGGTAGATGGTGGCTGCTGATCCAGACTTTGTCGCCAGTTGAGTAGCGGACGTCGCACCGGTGTGCGTCCGCATATTGCTTCTGCTGCCATTTGGCTTTCAGGATATGTCCTTGCGCTCTGTCGCATAACTGCTGGAAGATTTTTGTCATGGGAGGGGTGAGCGTCGGATCCAAGTTTCCCACAACATCTAAGTCTGCTGCTGTGATCGGGTTTTGCCCGATCATGATCTCAAACGGAGAGAGCTCCGTCGAAGAGTGGCTCGTCGTGTTGTAGGCGAGCTCTAATGCCGGTAAGAGACGCTCCCAGTCCCTCTCGTCGGTTTGTATATATGTTCGGAGCATCTGCTCCAGAGTGCGGTTTACCCTTACTGTTTGACCATCTGACTGCGGATGGTGGGAAGAGGACATCGCACGTTTTATGTGAAATCGTTGGTAGAGCTGCTGCCACAGTTGGGATTGGAAACGAGGGTCACGATCAGAAATGAGAACGTCTGGGAAGCCATGATAACGAATTAACCGATCCGCAAGAAGTTCGATTGGGTCTGCTGCTGTGGCTGTTTTTCTGGTAGGGATAAAATGGTCCATTTTACTGAGCGAATCGACGAGGACAAGGATACTGTCGTTGCCGCGCGGGGTGAGTGGTAAGTCCGTTATAAAA
>NW_013570202.1:1691-3777 GCF_000499745.2 Eimeria mitis | reverse complement strand
ACGTCTTGCGTTCCCCGCGATGGCCTGCCGTTACATGGTCGTGGTGGCGGTAGAGGAGGTGAGAGAGGAATTCAGGCAAAGTTGGGGGGCAGATGCGCCATAGGCCATGGATGCAGACATGTAGATAAGGTCGGCAGAACTTGAAGCGGTAGCGTCTGCCCTGAAGCTGGTGAGGAAATTCCACCGAGTCCTGTCGGTCTGCCGCAAGAATGATATCGCGAAAAACGGGGCAGCGTTTGTAACTCTCCTCCAGCATTGGGGGGTCAGAAAGTCTGATACCGAGGGCGAATCCGGAACCGACTCTGTGTACGCGGTGACGACTGGCTGCTCCGTGCTCGGCGGGGAAGTCGGAGAGGCCGGAGGGTTGGGCGTACGGGGGTGCGTTTCCAAGGTAGCCCGGGGCTGGGTCGGCAACTGGGATGACGGGCCGGGGGATGAGTGACGTCGAACGCGCGCTCGTTGAGAGCGAAGTCCAGCAATCGCCCGGAAGTCGATACGAGGTGAGTTGCCCGAGGAGGAGCCGGTGGGGTAGCGGGAGGTGGGGGGCGTGGGCGCTTCTCGAAGGTGGACAAGAGGGGTTAGGGAAGGATGGGGCGTCTTGAGCGCTGTTGGCTGGTGCTGCGGGTGTCTGGACATGGCATCGGCGACTGTGTTGTGGGCGCCTTGGAGGTACGTTATGGTGAGGTGTGGAAAGTCCGCGAGAAAGTCCAGCCACCGTGCCGTGCGGCCACGCAGTGGTTTGTGCGCATTAATCTGCTGCAGCTATGTCAATGCTTGGTGATCCATGTACGCTGTGACCCGAGCGCCGCGGAGAAGATGACGCCACGCCAATGACGCCATTTGTGTAAGGCTGTGATAAGAGCGAGTAATTCCTGGTCGTAGATAGAATACCGCTGTTGTGTGGGACTCATTACTTGGCTGAGAAATCCCACAGGTTTGGCATCCTGTTCCAGAACTGCCCCGATGGCATACCCGGACGCCTCCGTGTAGAGCTTATATGGTTTAGAAGGATCCGGGATCTGCAATGTTGTATACTCAGAGAGGAGTTGCTTAAGGCGCCGTACGGCTGCTGTGTGTTTTTCTGTCCAGGTGAATGTTGCGTTCTTTCGGGTTAAGTCAACTAGAGGTCTTGCTACTTCAGCAAACGTAGGTCCCATAAACATGCGGCAATAATTTACCGTACCGAGGAATTGTCTGACTTGGGTTTCATTTGCCAGGGTCTCAGGCCACATGGAGATTGCCTCAACCTTGTCCGCTGTGGGCTTAATGCCATCCGCGCTTATTCGATAGCCCAGGTATGTTAACTCCCGCTGTCCGAACCTGCACTTCGCGAGCTTCGGATAAAATTGGTGACGTAGAAAAATCCCTAAGACCTGTTTGAGAAGTTGGGTGTGCGACTCTAAGGTCGCGCTATAGGTTAAAACGTCGTCGAGATAAGCTATCACCCCATTACCCAAGAGTTGTTGCAGATACGCATTGATATTGGCTTGGAAGGTGGCTGGTGCACCCTTCAGGCCGAACGGCATGACCTTATATTCGTAAAGTCCTTGCACGGAGCGAAAGGCTGTCTTCCACCTGTCCGTACGGGCCATGCGGATTTGGTGGAAGCCCGCCTCTAAATCCATCGTGGAGAAGACAGTGGCCCCACCTAGCATCTCAAGGACCGACTGGACGCTAGGCATGGGGAATTCTGGCGCGATCGTCAACGCGTTGAGGGCCTGATAGTTGACGACCATGCGCATTTTGCGTTCTCCGCTGCCATCCTCCTTTTTGTCGACCATGATGGTGGGTGCGCATATAGGAGAATAGGTAGGCCCGATCCACCCCTTAGCTGTTAAACAAGCGATCTCCTGGTTGTGATGTTTTATCTGATCAGGAGGCATTTTATATATTGGTGCGCGTGTTGGGAGGTTTCCGGGCGCGAGGAGGATGCGGTGGTCGTAAGGCCTCCTGGGCGGCAAGCCGTCGGGCAGGCTGTCGGGGAATAATTCTCGGTGTTGCCTCAACACGTCAAGTATCTGATTTGGCACCTTAGCCGCCTCAGGTCCATTCATCCATGTGTCGAAGTCGGAGAATGTTAGCCGAG
>NW_013570202.1:1428-1591 GCF_000499745.2 Eimeria mitis | reverse complement strand
CGACCTGTTTGAGAAGTTGGGTGTGAGACTCTAAGGTCGCGCTATAGATTAAAACGTCGTCCAGATAAGCTATCACCCCATTACCCAAGAGTGGTTGCAGATACGCATTGATATTGGCTTGGAAGGTGGCTGGTGCACCCTTCAGGCCGAACGGCATGACCTT
>NW_013570202.1:916-1328 GCF_000499745.2 Eimeria mitis | reverse complement strand
TATTGGTGCGCGTGTGGGGAGTTTTCCGGGCGCGAGGAGGATGCGGTGGTCGTAAGGCCGCCTGGGCGGCAAGCCGTCGGGCAGGCTGTCGGGGAATAATTCTCGGTGTTGCCTCAACACGTCAAGCATCTGATTTGGCACCTTAGCCGCCTCAGGTCCATTCATCCATGTGTCGAAGTCGGAGAATGTTAGCCGAGCCGTTGGCCAAGGAGACTCCTCGTCGTCTGTTCCGATTTCGTCGGTTGGCCCCTCAAGTGCACTCGCTGGAGGAGGATGTTCAGCTGGATGGGACTTGACATACTCCGTTAGGGCATACAGCAAAGGCCCTTGACGGTCCGTTGTTACGTGAACGACCCGGTCAGGTTTCGTAGGAGGTAATGCAACCACGCAGTGTAGTCCCTCAAGTGCCCCC
>NW_013570202.1:275-816 GCF_000499745.2 Eimeria mitis | reverse complement strand
GAAGGAGACTCCTCGTCGTCTGTTCCGATTTCGTCGGTTGGCCCCTCAAGTACACTCGCTGGAGGAGGATGTTCAGCTGGATGGGACTTGACATACACCGTTAGGGCATACAGCAAAGGCCGTTGACGGTCCGTTGGTACGTGAACGACCCGGTCAGGTTTCGTAGGAGGTAATGCAACCACGCAGTGTAGTCCCTCAAGTGCCCCCTCCAGGTTCGCCGTCTCCTCTCTCGCTTGCCGAAGTATGTCCTTAATCTTCACCCGCTCTCCTGCCTTGTGTCTCGATTTATACCGTTCAGGTGGGGGTCATAACAATGCCGTCGCCTCCTCCACCGTCATCCTTGCCACCTGGGCTGCTAGTTCCTCGTAAGCCCGATCTGCCGCAGACTTTGCCTGCTCCGCTTTCCTCGTTTTCCCGTGAGGGTTCACGTCTCTTCCCCTCCTTAGGACGGGGAGGTTGCACCATCTTCCATTAACGTAGGTTCTAATTTTGTCCGATTGGAAGTACCAGGCCACGTCATGATTTACTAGCCAGTCTATTC
>NW_013570202.1:0-248 GCF_000499745.2 Eimeria mitis | reverse complement strand
TGGGAATGGGATGGGGCCGACTAGAAAGTCCCCCGTGAAACATTCTCCCCCACACAGCGTCGTCAGCCTCTGGACCTCTTTGTCTATGTGGATTGTGGCGCCGTTCGCCACCGTGAATGAGTAAGGCACCTTGACGGTTTGCACCTTTAGCCCCAGCTCCTCTACTACCGTTGGACGGATAAAGCTGCGGGATGCGCCGGTGTCAAGCAGTCCCTCATATTTATGGCCGATGATTTCTATTTCGAGTA
>NW_013570201.1:8889-10089 GCF_000499745.2 Eimeria mitis | reverse complement strand
CAGCAGCAACAAAGCAACGCAGCCGTCCATATCCAGTAGAAGCTGAAGCGCTACGCAGCTCTTGCTGCTGGTGCTTCTGCTTCTGCTGCTGTTGTTGCTGCTGCTGCTGGGTAGGTCCGTTTTGCGCATTGCTGCTGCTGCTGCTGCAGCTGCTGCAGCAGCAGCTGCTGCTGCTGCTGCTGCTGAGGATAGCGAGGAGGGACTCGTTGAGCGACAAGAGTGTCTCCTTTCCTTTGGGGACAGACTCAGCAAAGGAACGCACTTCTATGAAGCTCGCAGCAGTCCCCCCGCCTGGCTCACACCCCCAGCTGCTGCTGCTGCTGCTGCTGCTGTTGCTGCTGCGGCTGTTGCTGCTGCTGTTGCTGCTGCCGCTGCTGGGCCCGACGCCGCCAGTAGGCTGGCGGCTCAGTGCGGCAGCAGCCGCTCCGGTTTCTGGGGCATCAGCAGCAGCAGCAGCTGGTGGTGCTGCCGCTGCTGTTGCTGCTGCTGCTGCATCGTTCGCTGCTGTTGTTGGCGATGAAGGAAAGCGGACATTTACCCTGGAGCCTCCAGCACCAGAAGCGGCCGCTCTTGCTGCTGCCGCTGTTGCTTCTGATGCTGTTGTTGTTGCTGCTTCTGTTGCTGTTGCTGCTGCTGCTGCAGCTTCTGAGACAGGTACGAGGGTCGTGATGCGGGCCCCTTCACTCCGAGTCTGCTGATCGATGTTGCTGTCGCAGTCTACTGTTGCTGCTGCTGCTGCAGCTACTGCTGTTGCTGCTAATGCTGCAGCAGCAGCAGGCACAGTGTTCGTTCCATTTGGCACAGCTCCTGAAGCAGGAGCGGATGAAGCAGCAGCGGCAGCAGCAGCAGCAGGAGCAGCAGCAGGCGCGTCTCGAGGGGACGAAGGCTGCATGCCGCTCGGCTTGCTGCTGCTGCGGCTGCAGCAGATGCTGCAGCTGCAGCAGATGCTGCAGCTGGTGGTGCTACTGGTGTGCTGCTGCTATTCCTGCTGCTGCTGCTGTCCCTCCTACTGCTGTTGCAGTCAATGCTGCTCCATGAGCGCCTCGTCTGCTGCTCCTGCAGCAGATGTTGCTGCTGTCGTTGCTGCTGCTGTTGCTTCTGCTGCTGCTAGGACAGTGTCATGAAGCTTCAGGCGGCGCTGTTGTTCCTGCCGCAGTGGCGGCAGCAGTACCAGCTGCTGCTGCAGTTGCTGCTGCTGCT
>NW_013570201.1:6454-8877 GCF_000499745.2 Eimeria mitis | reverse complement strand
AGTTGCTGCTGCTGCTCTGCGTCTGTAGTCGGCTGCGGCCTACTCGCGGCCTTAACCCCGAAACCCTAAACCCTAGTTAGACCCTAAACCCTAAACCCTAACGATAAACCTTAAACCGTAATTCTAAACCCTAAACCCTAAACCCTAACTCGTAGAACTAGAGGATGAGGAGTTGGATAAACACACAGCAGGAGGGACAAGAGATCGACCTGCTGCGACGCTGCTGCTGCTCCTGCTGCTGCTACTGGTACTGCTGCTGCTGCTGCTGCTGCTGCTGTTACTGCTGCTGCTCACCAGCCGCATGCAGCATCGGTCCAGCCCCAACTGAATTGAGCGTTAATTGATTTAATTCTGCAATTTAAATATTCCTTAAAGGCAGGGGAACGGAGAAGAAGGGAATCGTATCCAGCAGCGCTGCCGCATGCAGCAGCAGCAGCAGCAGCAGCAGCAATAGCAGCAGCAGCAACTTTGTTAGAGTTTTATCTAAAGTCTTCTTTTTTTTGTTTGCTTTGGCCTGGCGCTGCTCTTCTTAAAAGCCTATGCAGCAATGGCTGCGCCGCTGCTCGCTGCTGCTCTGGGTCGAGGGTATTGGGGTTTAGGGTTTCCAGTATAGGGCTTCGGGTTTAGGGTTTAGGGTTTAGGGTTTAGGGTTTAGGCCCTGGCCCTGGTCTCTTCTGCAGCTCAGCTGAAAACTTTTGTTGCCTTCTCCGCTGTGCAAACACCACAGACCCCGCTGTCTCCTCTGTCTCTTTTTCTGTCTCTTTTTCTGTCTCTTTCTCTGTCTCCTGCTCTCTCTTCTGGCTGCTGCAGCCTCTCCTACTGCCTCGGCTTGAGTCTGAGCCACTTTGCTGCTGCTGCTGCTGCTGCTGCTGCTGCTGTTGGAGATGTCCGTCTTCCGCGGCCCCCTAGGCCTCTCCAGACCCCTCGCTGTTGACTGCCTCCATCCAGCACCAGCAACAGCAGCAACAGCAGCAACAGCAGCAGTAACAGCAATAGCGACAGCAAGAGCAAGAGCAGCAACACGATCAAAGACTGCAGCAGGAGTGAAGAGCAACTCAGCAGCAGCAGCAGCTGCTGCTGCTGCTGCACCGTTTTCATACTTCATGGGGTCTCCTGCGGCATCGCCTGTGACCCAACCAGCAGCAACAGCAGCAACAGCAGCAGCAGCAGCAAGAGCAGCAGCAGCAACTCATGTCTCTTGTCTGGCGTTCCAGTTTCGCTGCTTCGGTGCCCTAGATATATTTAATCGGGTTGCTGGCAGCAGCAGCAGCAACCCGCGGCTGAAGCCGTCCGGGGGCCTTTCTTCTTCTTCTGCTGCTGCTGCTGCTGCTGCACCAACGAACATATTCGACACCTTCATGGCCATAGAACGCAAAGTTCGTCTCCAGATGCATGCACTGCTGCTGCTGCTGCTGCATCCATTGCTGCTGCTGCTGCTGCTGCAAATGTTGCTGCTGTTGCCGTCTGTGCTGCTGCTATTTCCAAGTACAGCTCCTGCTGCTGTTGCGTTTAAATGCAGGTGCTGCTGCTGCTGCTGCTGCTGCTGCTGCTTGCATGCATTTGTGTGACTACTGTCTCCTTGCTGCTGCCTGTTTGTTTGTTTTGTTTTGTTTGTTTAGGGGAGAGAAGTTGTCTCCTCCTTAACAGACCGAGAGGGCCGCATGCAGCAGAAGCAGCAGCTGCTGGTGCAGCAGTTTTATGTTTTTTATATAAAACAGTTGATGGCTAAGCAGGGCGTCTTCGCCCTTGAAGATTTCCTCACTCTCAAACGGGTGCTCTGCTGCTGCTGCTGCTGCTGCTGTTGCTGCTGTTGCTGTTGCTGCTGCTGCTGCAGTGGTTGCTGCCGCTGCTCCGGTATTTCCACTGCTGCTAGTGCTGCTTTTGCTGCACGTGCTGCTGCCGCTGCTTCTGAACTTCTGCTGCTGCTGTTGCACTTGCCGCTGCTGCTGCTGCTGCATTGCTGCTGCTGCTGCTGCATTGCTGCTGCTGCTTCTACAGAACTTGCTCGACTACCTGATTGCTTGTGAGGATGAGCTGGGGGGGCTGCGGCGGCGAATTGGGCGGCGGCTGCATGCAGCAGGGTGGCAGCAGTTTGCTGCTGAGGAGTCAAAAGAAGTGCAGCAGTTCAAGGAGGAGGGTAAGTATACAAGTTATAACAATTAAATAAAATAAATAAATAAAAGTAAATAAATAAATAAAATAAATTCATTTAATTATATTAGTTGAATGCATCAGTTAGGTGAATCGGAGAGAACGACACAAACAAAAGAGACAAAAAAGCAAAGAGACACAGAGGAGACAAGAATACAGAAGGAGACAGAACGAAGGAGACAGACAGCACAACGCATGGTTGCTTGCTCCTTTTTAATTAACCTGTTCTCTTATTGTCTTTCTGCTGCTGCTGCTTCTGCTGCTGTTGCTGC
>NW_013570201.1:5677-6354 GCF_000499745.2 Eimeria mitis | reverse complement strand
GCAGGGTGGCAGCAGTTTGCTGCTGAGGAGTCAAAAGAAGTGCAGCAGTTCAAGGAGGAGGGTAAGTATATAAGTTATAACAATTAAATAAAATAAATAGATAAAAGTAAATAAATAAATAAAATAAATTTATTTAATTATATTAATGAGGTGCATCGGAGAGAAAGACACAAACAAAAGAGACAAAAAAGCAAAGAGACACAGAGGAGACAAGAATACAGAAGGAGACAGAACGAAGGGGACAGACAGCACAACGCATGGTTGCTTGCTCTCTTCTAATTAACCTGTTCTCTTATTGTCTTGCTGCTGCTGCTGCTTCTGCTGCTGTTGCTGCTGCTTCTGCTGCTGCTGTTGCTGCTGCTGTTGCTGCTGCTGTTGCTGCTGCAGTATCGATACTGGAGTGTCTGTGTCCTTCTGAGCTGCGTCTAACTTGTCCCTCGGCGCTGTCTCCTTTTAGCCGCAAAGCGATTGCTGCTGCTGCTGGCGTCCCCTTAAGAAAGGTCGATGATTTGCTGCTGCAGTTCTCCACCATGCAGGTACTCTGCTGCTGCTGCGTGTTGCTGCTGCTGCTGCTGCTGTTGCCGCTGCTGCTGCTGCAACACTGTCGGTGCTTCTGCTGCTGTGCTGCTGACGAGCTTGCAGCCCCTCGGCCTTGGACAGGCGGAAAGCGCCTCTAT
>NW_013570201.1:5105-5577 GCF_000499745.2 Eimeria mitis | reverse complement strand
GTCCCTCGGCGCTGTCTCCTTTTAGCCGCAAAGCGATTGCTGCTGCTGCTGGCGTCCCCTTAAGAAAGGTTGAAGATTTGCTGCTGCAGTTCTCCACCATGCAGGTACTCTTCTGCTGCTGCGTGCTGCTGCTGTTTGCTGCTGCTGTTGCTGCTGTTGCAACAACACTGTCAGTGCTTCTGCTGCTGTGCTGCTAACGAACTTGCAGCGCAGCCCCTCGGCCTTGGACAGGTGGGAAGCGCCTCTGTACGTGAAATATTGTTGCTGCTGCTGTTGCTGCTGCTGCTGCTGCTGCTGCTGTTGCTGCTGTAGGGGGACCGTCACTGGTTCATGCGTTTGCTGGAGATGGGGCGGCCTCTGCCGGGCTCGTTCGAAGACCGCCACCTCATGGCGGAGACAGACAGACCCTACGGTTAGCTTCTTGCTGCTGCTGCTGCTGCTGCTACTGCTGTTGTTGCTGCTACTGCTGCTG
>NW_013570201.1:4313-5005 GCF_000499745.2 Eimeria mitis | reverse complement strand
GGGGCGGCCTCTGCCGGGCTCGTTCGAAGACCGCCACCTCATGGCGGAGACAGACAGACCCTACGGTTAGTTTCTTGCTGCTGCTGCTGCTGCTACTGCTGCTGCTGTTGCTGCTGCTGTTGCTGTTTGCTGCTGATGGCCTGTGAGTTGCTGATAAACGATTAGCCAGCGTTCTCGCTGCGGGCCATTCTGGGGGCATCTACTGCTGCTGCTGCTGTTGTAACTGCTGCTGCTGTTGTTGCTGCTGCTGCTGTTGCTGCTGCTGCTGCTGTTGCTGCTGCTGCAGAACTGCGGCTGCCTTATGGGGAGACATTTTACAACTATGAGTTAGAGAGGACGCGGAAACTGCTGAAGATGAGAGGAGACGGAAGAGGAGACAGGAGGAGACAAAAAAACGAACGCAGGTACAGACCCTACCGCATCTGCTGCTGCTACCTATGCTGCTGCTGTTATTTGTGCTATATCTGTTGCTGTTGCTGCTGCTGCTGCTGCTGCTGCTCTGTTGCTCTTTGTCTCTGTCCTTCTGTCTCTTCTTTGGTGCTGTGTCCGCCGATGTCTGCCCCTGCATTGCCTTGAGTCTTCCACCTCACAACCACCGCCACCACCACCACCACCACTGCTGCTGCTGCTGCTGCTGCTGTTGCTGCTGCTGTTGCTGCTGCTGCAGGCTTGCGATGCGTTGTCTGCTGTAC
>NW_013570201.1:3445-4213 GCF_000499745.2 Eimeria mitis | reverse complement strand
CTGCTGCTGCTGCTGCTCTGTTGCTCTTTGTCTCTGTCCTTCTGTCTCTTCTTTGGTGCTGTGTCCGCCGGTGTCTGCCCCTGCATTGCCTTGAGTCTTCCACCTCACAACCACCGTCACCACCACCACCACCACTGCTGCCGCTGCTGCTGCTGCTGCTGTTGCTGCTGCTGCTGCAGGCTTGCGATGCGTTGTCTGCTGTATCACCCGAAGCAGCGCCGCTGGGTGGACCGCTGGCGGTTCTTCGGTGACTTCTTTGCGGACCCATATTCAAATTTCGTAGCGCGCAGGCAGCACCAGCAGCAGCAGCACAGGCTGCAGCTGCAGCAGCAGCAGCAGCAGCGGCAGCAGCAGCAGCAGCAGGGGCAGGGGTGGCAGCCGCAGCAGCAGCTGCACCAGCTGCCCAAAGGGATAGGCATAAAGAGGAAGCGGACATCGCTGGATCTGCTGCATGCGGCCTTTGTTAAGCGTCTCCCTAAACACGATGAGGAGCTGCGGCAGCTGCTGCAGCAAGCTGCTGCAGCAGAGGAAAGAAAGATACTGCTGCTGCCCCCAAACAAGGATCAAGCAGATCAAGTGTCTCCTTTCAGCAACAGCAGCAGCAGCAGCGACAGCAGCAAAGACCAAGATCAACAGCCGCAGTTCCGCCTCTAGACAACAGTCCCCGACCAGCACGTGCAGCAGAAACAGCAGGCGCAGCAGCAGCAGCAACAGCAGCAGCAGCAGCAACAGCAGCACCAACAGCGGCACAAAGCCACAGCTGCTTCT
>NW_013570201.1:3223-3345 GCF_000499745.2 Eimeria mitis | reverse complement strand
GCCTGTAGGCAACCGTCTCCAACCAGCAAGTGCAGCAGAAACAGCAGGAGCAGCAGCAGCAGCAACAGCAGCAGCCGCAGCAACAGCAGCACCAACAGCGGCACAAAGCCACAGCTGCTTGA
>NW_013570201.1:2573-2962 GCF_000499745.2 Eimeria mitis | reverse complement strand
TCCCGTAGTATTTGTTTTTATTTCTGCAGCAGTTTGCTGCAGCGCATCTCGAAATTGTTTTCGTCTACTTGCTGCTGCTAGCTGCTGCTGCTGCTGCTGCTGCAACAGCAACGGCAGGCTGCCTTTGATTTTTGTCTCTATTTAAAAGTGTGAACTGCAACCACCAAATACCTAAATGGAGGTTGGATCATGGTTATGGCAAACTGAACTGAGGGTTTAGGGTTTAGGGTTTGGGGTTTAGGGTTTAGGGTTTGGGGTTTGCTCCCAGTCATGTATTCAAATGAAGCTGCAAAAAAAGAGCAGCTGCTGCTGCTGCGCTCGCAGGACGAGTTCCTTTTAGTATTGTTGCTGCTGCTACAGCAGCAGCAGCAGCAGCAGCAGCAGCAGTT
>NW_013570201.1:0-2473 GCF_000499745.2 Eimeria mitis | reverse complement strand
TTATTTCTGCAGCAGTTTGCTGCAGCGCATCTCGAAATTGTTTTCGTCTACTTTTTGCTGCTAGCTGCTGTTGCGCTTCTGCTACATGCATCTGCAGTAGAAGACAAAGCACTTATGTAGCATTTGGGGTGTATGTACACCTCATTGAATTACGCAGCAAGCATTTTGGGATAGTTTAAACATATGAGCCTTCCGCTGCTCCTGCTGCTCTTCATCATCAGGTTGTTCCTGCTGCTGCTGCTGCTGCTGCTGCTCCTGTTGCTGAGGCTGCTGTTGCTGCTGCTGGTTCTGTTGCTGCTGCTCATTCTTCTGTTGATCTTGGGGTTGCTCTTTCTGCTCCTGGGCCTCTTGTGGCTTCTGTGGCTCCTTCTTTTCCTCCTTTTGCTGCTGCTGCTGCTGCTGCTGCTGCTGGTTCTGTTGCTGCTGCTGCTTCTGCTGCTGCGACTCCTTCGGCGGCTGAGCCTTTGGCTCTGCTGCAGGTTTTTTGTCCTTAGTAGCAGATTGCTGCTGCTGCGGTTGCTGTTGCTTTTGCTGCTGCTGTGCAGGAGCAGCAGCAGCAGCGGCAGGCTTTTGGCTATCTTTTTTCGCTGCAGCAGCGGCTGCGGGTTTCTGCTGCGTGTCTTTTGCCTTTTGTTGCTGCTCTCCTGCAGGAGCAGCAGCAGGAGCACCAGCAGCAGTTGATGTGCGTTGTATTTCATTTCCTTCTTTTTGTTTTTGTGTTTTGTCTGTCTCTGCTGTTGTCTTTCCTCTAGACCATCTTCTTATGCTGAGGGTGGGGCTTTTCTGTTTTTCTATTTTGTTGTTTTCTGTTTGTTTCTTTTCTCCTTCTTTCTTTGTTGCTGCATCTTTTGCTGCTGCTGCTCCTTTTGCTGCTTCTCCAGCACCTTGCTCAGCTGCATTTGCTTTCCCGTCCCNCTGCTGCTGCTGCTGCTGCTGCTGTGGGGTTTGTGTGAGTGTGCAGTATCCGTTGTAGACATATTTGCCTGTGTTGGTGTCTCTTCCCACTGCGTTCTGAAGTGTCTCCTCAGCCTTTGCTGCTGCTCCTGGTGTTGCTGCTGGTGCTGCAGCAGCAGGCGGCTGCATGCCTGGTAGCTGCTGCAGCACATTGAGGGCGGCATCAGCAGCACCAAAAGCATCATATCCGTTATAGGTGTATTTTTTATTTTGTTTGTTTTGTTGTTGAATGGCGTTTATTGTTTTTTGCATGCAGCAGCCCCAAACCTCAAACCGAAGTGTCTCCGTTTGTAGATAAGACAAAAACTCCTCTGTAACTGGCTGCTGCTGCAGCAGCTCACAGTGATTAAGAGTCACTACATTCTTGCTGCTGCTGTCTCCTTGCTGCTGCGGATCTGCTGCTGCAGTGCTGTGAGGCTCAGAAGCCAAAAACGGCCAGAAACGAACGGAGACACCTTTTGTCTCCTCCACCAGCGAGCCACACACACTACCAACTTTCACTTGATAGTCTAATGATAAACACAAACACACACACAATTTCTAGGGTTTAGGGTTTAGGGTTTAGGGTTTACGTGGTACGGTATAAGGTGTNACAAACACACACACAATTTCTAGGGTTTAGGGTTTAGGGTTTAGGGTTTACGTGGTACGGTATAAGGTGTTGGAGTTGGGGGTAGGAAGCAGCAGAGTCTAGGGTTTAGAAGGTAGGGGTTAAGAAGTA
This sequence comes from Eimeria mitis, assembly GCF_000499745.2. Lineage (NCBI taxonomy): Eukaryota > Apicomplexa > Conoidasida > Eucoccidiorida > Eimeriidae > Eimeria > Eimeria mitis. The sequence goes on along the minus strand of NW_013570201.1, from coordinate 798 downwards.
GGGGTTAGGGTTTAGGGTTTGAGAAGAAAACAAAGAGATAGAGGAGAGGGGAAAACGGCGAAAGGAGACAGAAAATGAGACAGAAAAGGAGACAGAAAAGGAGACAGAAAAGAAAACAGAAAAGGAGACAGAAAAGGAACCACAGAAAAGGGGACAAAGGGTGACAGAGAAGGGAACAAAGAAGAAGGAGAAAAATGGGATGAAAGAGACAAAAAGGAGACAGAAAGACACAAAGAAGAAGTCCAAATGACACAAAAGGAAACGGAAAAGGAGTCAGAGAAAACGCCAATAGAAAAAGGAAACAAAAATAGAAAAAATAGAAAAGGAGACACCAGAGAAGGAGACAGAAAAGGGAGACAACAGAAAAGGAGACAGGAGACAACGAAAAAGGAGACAGCACAAACGGAGACAAGAGACAACAGAAAAGGAGAGAGGAGACAGCAGAAAAGGAGACAAAAGAAAAGGAGACAGGAGACAGAAGAAAAGGAGACAAAAGCATCCGTACGCATGGTGGTGCCAACGAGTTCTTGTGGGGTCTCCTTTATGTCGTCATCAGCCAGCTCCTTCCCTTCGGCTGTCACTGGATACACCCCAACTTCAAGCTGAAACAAACAAACCCTAAACCCTAAACCCTAAACCCTAAACCCTAAGCTCCTTCCCTTCGGCTGTCACTGGATACACCGGGTCTTCAAGCTGCCCCAACCAAACCCTAAACCCTCCAAACCCTCCAAACCCTAAACCCTCCAAACCCTCGAAACCTTCCAAACCCTCCAACCCCTGCAAACCCTAAACCCTAAA
>NW_013570200.1:6700-8220 GCF_000499745.2 Eimeria mitis | reverse complement strand
TGTTGCATACACCAGAAGAGATGCTGTCGAGCTAACTATTCACTTCATGTAGACACACCAGCGAGCAAATAAATTTATTTAATTTACTTATTTAATTTATTTATTTAATTTATTTATTTAATTTATTTATTTAATTTATTTATTTATTTATTTAATTTAATTTATTTAATTAAAGTAAATAAAAAAAACAAACCATGGCTAGCTCAGCTGAAGATATTTTGCCTGATCCATCCGAGTCAAACTAACCATTCATTTTATAAACAAACACCAACTTATTTATTTTATTTATTTATTTAATTTATTTAATTAATTTAATTAAAATAAATAAAATAAATAAAAAAAACAAACCATGGCTAGCTCAGCTGAAGATATTTTGCCTGATCCATCAGAGTCAAACATGCCGAAGGCTCGTTCCAGTCGCTGCCTAGACAGCAGAGTCTTTCGATCCATAGCAACAGTAACAAACTCTGTATAAAAAACAAAAAAAAAAATAAATAAAAAACGAAAAAAATAAACAAAATAAATTAAATTACTTTCTTTTTTTTTGTTTTTCATTTATTTTTTTTGTTTTTTATTTAATGTTTTAATTGTAGTTTCGTGAAAAAAGCAGAAAAAAAATAATAAAAAAATGAAAAAATGAAAAAATAAAATAAATAAAATTAATCAATAGTATTATTCTCCCTAAACCCTAAACCCTAAACCCTAAACCCTAAACCCTTAAACCCTCGCTTTCTCTGTACAGAACTCGCTCCTCTCCTCTACCTAGGGTTTAGGGTTTAGGGTTTAGGGTTTGCCTGAGTATTCAATGAATCCATTTTTATCAAAGTCAACGGCCTCAAGGACTTGTTCAACTTCATACTACCTACTATCCCCTCTCTCCTATCTAGGGTTTACTATCTAGGGTTTAGGGTTTAGGGTTTATTAGGGTTTAGGGTTTAGGGTTTAGGGTTTAGGGTTTACCTGAGTATTCAATGAATCCATTTTTATCGAAGTCCACTGCCTCAAGGACTTGTTCAACTTCATACTACCATCTACTATCTCCTATCTACTATCTAGGGTTTAGGGTTTAGGGTTTACTATCTAGGGTTTAGGGTTTATTGTCTAGGGTTTAGGGTTTATAAATTACCTGAGTACTCAATGAATCCATTTTTATCGAAGTCCACTGCCTCAAGGACTTGTTCAACTTCATACTCCCACCCACTATCTACTGTCTAGCGTCTAGGGTTTAGGGTTTAGGGTTTACTAGGGTTTAGGGTTTAGGGTTTATATTTATATTTATATATTTATAAATTACCCGAGTATTCAATGAATCCATTTTTATCGAAGTCCACCGCCTCTAAGACTTGTTCAACTTCATACTCAATAGCACTTTTATCTACCGCGGAGACGTCCTCTCCCTTCAGCTTCAGCAGCTCCACGTAGCCCTCCATTAACTCTATAAACATAAAAAAAATATAAATATAAATAAATAAATATAAATAAATATATATATATATATATATATATATATATATATATAT
>NW_013570200.1:3462-3859 GCF_000499745.2 Eimeria mitis | reverse complement strand
TTTTTTTAGTGGGTTGAAAGTGTGTAGAAAGTCCGAAATCAATGATTCTGATATTTGCGTTTTTTTTTTTTATTTTCGAGTAAAAGGTTCTCTGGTTTTAAGTCTCTATGCACTATCTTATTTTTATGCATATATGTTATACCCGATAGGACTTGACGTATTATACGCGCCGCGTCTACCTCGCTGCACACATACACTTTTATTTTATTTATTTTATTTTGTTTTATTTTATTTGTTTTGTTTTTTGTTTTTTGTTTTTTTGTTTTTTTGTTTTTTTTTTTTTTGGGGGGGTAGGTGTTTTGGAGCGAAAAAAAAGAGAAAAAATAAAAAAAAACAAAATTAAAAAAATAAAAACAAAATTAATAAAGACAAAGACAAAGACAAAGACAAAGACAAT
>NW_013570200.1:3040-3381 GCF_000499745.2 Eimeria mitis | reverse complement strand
AAAAAAAAAAAAAAAAAAACCAAAAAAAAAAAAAAAAAAAACAAAATAAAATAAATAAAGACAAAGACAAGAATAAAAATATTTACCTGAATCTTTTTCTATTGATGATTTCATCGAAGAGTTCTCCACCCGTATAAACCTCAGTAACAAGATAAAAATATCCTTTATCCTCAAAGAATTCATATAATTTCATTATATTTGGGTGATCTAATTGTTTTAATAATTCAACTTCTTTAAGCAATAATTCTTTATCTGTTTTTTGCTTCACTTGACGCTTTGATATCACCTTCACCGCGTACTCCTGTATATATACATAAAAATATATATATATATATATATAG
>NW_013570200.1:2813-2956 GCF_000499745.2 Eimeria mitis | reverse complement strand
TATATATATATATATATATATATATATATATATATATATATGTGTGTGTGTGTGTGTGTGTGTGTGTGTCTGTATATGTATATAAATGTATGTATGTATTTTATTTGTTTGTTGTGTATGTTGTGTATAGGGTTTGTTTTGTG
>NW_013570200.1:378-2713 GCF_000499745.2 Eimeria mitis | reverse complement strand
TATTATATATATATATATATATATATATATATACAGAAAAAAAGAAACAACAAGAAGACGAAACAAAGACAGCAAAGGAGACAAGAAAGGAGACAAAAAGGAGACAGAAGGAGACAAAAAAATAAAAAAAAATAAAAAAAAAAATAAAAAAAATAAAAAAAAAGTTTTACCTGGCCTGTAATTTTGTCTTTACATAAAATGACTTCTCCAAAGCTCCCCTTCCCCAAGACACGCTGACCTTTATACCTAAACAAAAAAAAAAATAAAATAAAAAAAAATAAAAAAATAAAAAAATAAAATAAAAATAAATAAATAAATATATAAATATATTTATTAATGTATATATAAATATAAATATATATGTGTACAAACAAAGACAAGCGAAAAAACAAATTCAACAGGAGACAAAGTGCAGCAGCTAGCTGCTGCTAGCTGCTGCAGCTAGCTGCTGTTGCTGCTCACCGCAGCTAGCTGCTGCTGCTGCTGCCTGCAGCAGCAGCTAGCTGCACAGGAACAGCTAGCTGGGGCTGGCTAGCTGTAGAGCGAGAGGGAGAGAAGAAGCAACAAACCCAAGAGAGACAAAAAGAAAAAAAACAAAAAAAAAAACTAAAAGAAAGGAGAAGACAACAGCAAAAGAGGAGAGACAGCAACAAAGAAAAAGAAAAATAAAAATAAACAACAACAAAAGATAAAAAAAAAAAAAAAAACAAAGACAAAGACAAAGACAAACCTGTCGCTGAATGCAGCAGTGGAGTGCTGCACGAACATCCCTGGGGTTGCTGCTAGCTTATCTCCCGTTGAGGCAGCTGCAGCAGAACACAAACAAACCACATTGCTGCTGCTGCTGCTGCTGCTGTTGCTGCTGCTGATGTTGTTGTTCATGCTGCTGTTGTTGCTGCGGCTCGTGCTGGCGCTGCTGCTGCTGCTGCTGCTGCTGCTGCTGCTCGTATGGCGGCTATAAGCCTTCACAAAGACAACTCAAAGCAGCAAGCTAGCAGCAGCAGCAAGCGCAGCAGCAGCAGCAGCAGCAGCTGCTGCTGCTGCTGCTGCTGTCAGTGCTGCTGTCTGCTTCATATGAGCCACGGATTCTATCAGGATCTTGCTGCAGCAGCAGCTGCTGCTGCTGACGTGGCTGCAGCAGCTGCTGCTGCTGCTGTTGCTGCCGCTGTTGCTGCAGCTGTGCGGCGAACCGCCAGCAGCCCAGCTGAGCTTAACAGCAGCAGCAGCAGCAGCAGCTGATGCAGGGAGCAGCAGCAGCAGCAGCACATGTCAGCAGCAGCATAAACCTCTGCTGCAGCAGCAGCAACGGCTCCCCCGCTGGCTGGGAGATCGGTGAAGGCCCCCGCGAAGAACAGCAGCAAGAGCAGCAGCAGCAGCAAGAGCAGCAGCAGCAGCAACAGCAGCAGCAGCAGCAGCAGCAGCAGCAAGAAGACCAACGTACCTGGCCGCTGCGGCTGCCTGGGGCGGCTTTCGCCTGGGAGAGAGGAGCCCTGCTGGCCCATTGCGGTGGATGTGTTGCTGCTGCTGCTGCTGCTGCTGTTGCTGCTGCTGCTGCTGCAGCTTCAGTATAATATATAACCTAGACGGGTGCAGCAAATATTCAAAAGCTGCAGCTGAAGCAGCAGCAGCAGCAGCAAGAGCAGCAGCAGCAGCAGCAGCAGCAGCAGCAGCAGCAGCAGCAGTACTAGCAGCAGCAGATCGCGAGGGAAGCAGCAGCAGCAGCACCCCCCAGAAAGGAAAAGAAAACGACAGCTGTTTATATAAAGAAGAGAGAATAAATAAATATAAATAAAAACAGCAGAGAGAAACAACAACTGCTGCTGCTGCTTCTCTACAGCACCACCCCTGTGCTGCTGCACACTCAGCCCGAACCACTTTGGTCCTGGCTGCTGCTGCTGCTGCTGCTGCTGCTGCTGCTGCTGCTGCTGCTGCTCTTGTTGCTGCTCCAGTTCCTGCTGCTGCTGCTCCTGCTGCTGCTGCTGCTGCTGCTTCTTTAGACTAGAAGCAGAAGATATAATAAATATAAATCAAAAAAAAAAGAAGGAGACGACATACATAAACATTTGCTGCTGCTGGCTACAGCAGCAGCTGCAGCAGCAGCAGCAGCAGTAGCAGTAGCAGCAGCAGTAGCAGCAGTAGCAGCAGCGGCAGTGAGCCCAGCTGCAGCAACAGCAGCAGCAGCAGCAGCAACAGCAGCAGCAACAGCTTACGCAGCCGAAATAGCTGCTCTAAATAAAAGCAGTATATAAATTAAATACATAGAAATAATTCTTATTATAAAGCTTATACATTCGCACCTTCATGCTGCTGCTGCTGCTGCTGCTGCTGCTGCTGC
>NW_013570200.1:0-124 GCF_000499745.2 Eimeria mitis | reverse complement strand
GATATAATAAATATAAATCAAAAAAAAAAGAAGGAGACGACATACATAAACATGAGGCTTTTTTTTTTTTTGGGGGCTTGGTAGGCTGCTCGCCCGCAGCTCTGTCCTTCGACTGAGGCTTCTC
>NW_013570199.1:8370-9646 GCF_000499745.2 Eimeria mitis | reverse complement strand
CCGGGTCCTCCCAGCTTCACAGGAAGCATTGCCTGACCGTTTAATACACCTTTAAGATTCACGAGGCAAATACCGTACCCTTCTGCAGCTGCTCCTTGTGCTATCCCCGAGCCACCCACTCTGCCCCTGCTGCTGCAGAACAACCATATTGCTTATGCCCAACTGGTAGCCGCCAACTGATCCGGGAGAGGTGGTCTCGGGAGCCCCAAAGAGTAGTCGATCGCCAGACTGTTCCTGAGTCCGAACCAACCAATCAGCAGCTGCTCGTCAAGCGACCGGCGCAGCACCCTTCAGCCAACGGCACAGAGCTGTGCTGTGGAGCAACCACACCCTCTCAGCTTTTGCGTCATAATATCTGCTTTTGCTTGCGGCCACAAACGAGTTCCCCCAACTCCGGGCAAACCCCACAGTCGCTCGACGGGCTATGCGTTGCGCACAAGAAGATAGTCTTGAGAATTGTGAGGCTTCGTCAGTAGACAGCACAGCGCTTCTTCTCCCGTCCTTTCCGATGTTCATGGTGCGTAAACAAATGATGCAGAATGCACAATCCACCCATTTGGGGTAGCCCCCTGAGCCCCAGGCTTTGCGTTGCAGAGTTGCCTTGGTCGCGGCTGCTAGTCAGCTCTTTGAAACCCTGTGGTTCCACGCTGCATACAATAAGGCAGTCACAACAAACCACAGACGTTTCTGTCTGGGGAGCATGAGCGCCTTCCGTCGTCCTGTTTTTCTTCGTTCTACATGCTATGCTTTGCAATTATTCGTATGTGTCTCCTCTGCCAGACACATACCAAACACTGCAAAGCATACGCTCTAGAGCCTACCATACGCAAAACGGGGCATCAATAGACCGCCCCGTTTGGCGTTCGCTAGCAATCAACGAACATACACTCACCGACAAGTCGGATTGTGAGACAACCCGCTATATTGCTGCCAGCTTCCGTCTTCAACTCCACCGTTTTCTCTATGACGGGTCGACCTGCAAGGCCGTCAGCAAAGAAAGCAAATCGAGACAACTTATGGCCGAAGCATGGGAGATGTGTCTCAACGGATTATGCTAGCAGGCGAAAATTACGATTGCAGGAACACATAATTCCTGAAGAAGAGAATGCCTGTTTGGAGAACTAAGGGAGTGATGAAGCGGTATGTTGGCCTTACTGTCTCCAGTCTCGAAAAGCGCAGTCACATCCGCAAAGAAATTTTCCATAAATATCGCAGCGGCTTGCAAAATCTGCGGCGCACATTGAAATCGCAAAGGGATGAGGCGTAGTGTGAATGC
>NW_013570199.1:5950-8270 GCF_000499745.2 Eimeria mitis | reverse complement strand
CTGCGGGGAGCAATGACCAGTAATTCAACCATTTGGGCTCATTCCTCATGACTGCCGCCCAACGTACTCTTTCGCCTGGCCAACCAGGAGAGGAAACCTGCAACAAACACGCAATATCAAGAATGCTTAGTGGGCGTGAAGGGAAATCAAGCAGCCGCCGCCTTCCTTTGCTGAAGCTGACACACAGTGCAGAGTGCATGCGTTTTCTTCTCACCGTATGAGAAACAGTAATCTCGATAGAAAAGCCTCTAAATTTTATCCTAAATCGCCCTGCAGATTTCACACCCCAGCAGTGCAGGGAAGCAGCGGATTTGGAAGATGTCAGGTTTCTCGCCATCTAGTGCCGACATGAAGCTACCCTTAGAAATGCCGCTTTCGTTACAGTCAAAGACAAATAAAGCAACTCGAAAGCGTTAAGACAAACCCTCACTTGTTATACCTTTGAGCAGGACTACTGTGCAGTGCATAAAGGATGCGTGAATGCAGACTGTACTTAAACGCTACACCACCAGCAGAATTCGGCTGTTGGACTTCTCACCCGGATGAGGAGGTCTGGGCTGGCTTCCAGCGCTTTGAAGGAAGCGCAACACGGTGTTCATGTCCTCTCTCGTCTGCAAACAGACGGGTGCACAAACATCACACCGCGAGGTTCGCGTAAGGCTTCCCAACCGCAGAAACAACAGCGACAGCAACAACAGCGCGCCGCCGTCTGAGTTTCTGCAGCTCTCTTCCCTCAAGCTCAAAAGCAAATCCCAAAACGAATATTGCAGCAACCGCAACTACAAACCTCTCCCTGTTCCCTTTCCTCTCTGTTTCGTGTACCTAATTGATCTCCGCTGGCTCTGCGACACGCACGACGTACCTGCGGGTCGCCGATAAGTGGGAAGGCGTACATCCAGCCTGCCGGGAAATCAGGCTGAAAGAACGACTCAAGCGCACCCGCTGCGGATGTAGCTACTCGTTTTAGGCCGGCCACGAGAGGACCACCTGCCTGGGTTACGGCGGACGCAGTTGTTTGCTGGGATGCTCCTGCACTGGGATGCGGCATTTCTCCAGGTGCACTAGCTTCCCCAGTTCCCCAATTGTCCCCACTGGATTGCTTTCCTTGTACACCTGTCAGCGCTCCCCCAGATTCCCGGACAGCCGGAGCTGCTGTTGGCTCTTGGGACTCTGCAGGCTCCTGCCCTGGTTCCTCTGCACCGGGACTCCCTGCAGGACGTTCAGGCGCTTGCAAATCAGTCATTGGCTGCCAGGGAAGCTGTTCTGGTACATCTTCTGGCCGTTCCCCAGACTCCCCACCCTTTCCAGAAACTCCTGACATATCAACCAATTCAAACACAAGCTGCTGTGTCGTTCCTGTCGAACGTGCCCCTGGATCTGCCCAAGCACCCTTCGCACCTCCAGGTAGTTGTTGGGCTGGGTGTCCAGGCTCTTCCGTTGTTCCTTGGGATGTTCCAGGCCCCCCCGATGGTTCCTCTGTATCGAGACTCCATGCAGGACGTTCAGGCCCCTGCTCATCAGGCATTCGCTGCCAGGGAAGCTGTTCTGGTACATCTGCTGGCTGTTCCCCAGACTCGCCACCCGTTGCACCGACTGCCGATAAATCAAGCCATGGAAACACGAGCTGATGTGTGCTTCCTGCCGAACCTTCCCCTGGATCTGCCCAAGCACCCTCCGCTCCTGGTACATCTGCTGGCTGCTCCCCAGACTCCCTACCCTTTCGAGCAACTCCTGACATATCAACCATTTCAAACACAAGCTGCGGTGTCCTTCCTGTCGAACGTGCTTCTGGATCTGCCCAAGCACCCTTCGGACCCGCAGGTAGATGATGGGCTCGGTGTCCAGGCTTCTGCTTCGTTCCTCCTCCACTCCCTGTCAAGTATCCCCCAACTCCCGCAGTGCCTGCTGATCGAAAGGGCAGTGCGTACCCAGCCCCTTGTGCTCCATCTTCTCGATCAGCAGCTGAAGATCCCTTTCTTTCCGAAGCCTTCGGTGGCGCCCAAGGCCTTGGCAACCCTTGACCTTCTTCTTGGTCATCTTCCCGCCCTGCAGAAACAGCAGATCCCGTTGCACCGCTTGGCGCATCAGGCGCTGGAGCTTGGGCCTGCTCTGCCTGTTCACCACCAGCTGCTGCAGTTGCCTCAGCTTCCGCAGGAGTCGTATGCCCACGAGGCTCTTCTGAAGACGGATTCTGTGTTTCTTTCCCATAGGATTCCGCTGCTGCTGAAGCGACTGGAGACCCTGGTGATGTGTCAGGTGTTGCTGGCTCAGGCTGACGCTCCCTTTGAGCTTCCCTTTTTTTCTTCGAACCTTTACGTGT
>NW_013570199.1:3377-5910 GCF_000499745.2 Eimeria mitis | reverse complement strand
ACAAGCAACCACAGTCACTCCACAGTGGCGCGCGCATGCGTCACCATGCCACAGCAGATAAGAGTTGAACCCTTCAGAAGACAGGGTGCAGAGAACTGGACAATGCAGAAAAGGGAAGCTCATATGCGTCACGAGGAACTACGGGCTATTTTGAGTGCTTGCATGTTTGTTTATGCGGGACGCCGTACTTGTTCCGCGAGCCTCCTCTGGGACCAGCCGTTCACGTTTCTTCTGCCTGCTAGTTGCAGTGCACACTGAACGACGAGGAAGATCACGACCGTTGCGACCATCGCGTAGGAAATGATATGCAAACTCCGGTGGGGCATCCGGCTTTTGCGACTTATCATAGGCGCAGTGAAGCCGTGGTCATAGTCCAGCATGTACGTCTTGACAGCTCCATCTTCTGCAATGCCTGCGGGCCCCCCACACATGTTCTTCAACGCACGCTGTCAGGTGGCAGCAAGTCTGAATTGGTCCACCAGTTGAACGAAGGGGAGATGTCGCCACCGCAGACGACAAAGAAACGGCTACACGAGCAGGCCTGACAGGACGCTCACGAAATAAACAACAACCCCCAAGTGGTATGAGGGGACGCTCACCTTGCGGCAAAATATCCGAGGATTGCCCAAATTCCAGATCCATGGGGAGTTGGAGAGGAGAACGATCTGTCACCTTCTGAACTGCGTCGAACGACCAGTGAATGCAGCACTAAATTTGGAAAAGAATTGCGAGATCCAAGTGAAGCATGTCTGAACAATCGATAAATTTTAAAAGAGCCCCGAAGAACGGGCTGTCATACCTCAAGAATTCCTCCAGTACAGCTCTCCATATGCTTTAATAAGCTGCCGCTCCTTGAACAAGACCGGTGCTACCGAAACCAAGGCAAATTGTGTGGCTTGTTGAATTTTTCCAAAGTGTTGGTGAAAGGATCTACAAGCCGTAGATCTCCTCACAGCGGGAACTGCCTCTACGATCTGTGGGTGCACTGAAAGTACACTTGTAGCAATAAGCTCCAGTCAACAATGAGGAGCAAAGGCAAGTTTAAAGGCATTGGGTCAGGACGATGCGCGGTTCTAGGGTCAGGGGGTTAACCTAGCACGGAGCGTGATACCTAAAAACCCTGGAACGTGAACCGACAGCCCACGTATTTTCGCGGACTATGGGCAACAGAACTTTGTACCCAGCCAGTTAATGAATGCTTAAACACCTGAGAGTTATGCGAAGTGGTGCACCTCGAGGAGATGCAGCGACGACTCCCCCCATCGAAGCTTGCGGCAGCTGATGCCGAAGGCCTCGATGCGACAGCTTCAGTATGTCGGTAGCAGCTACACTACGAGTGACCCATTAGATCACACAAGGGCCCCCGCATACCTCTCATTATTTACGCACTATTAAACCTCTTAGGGAGCTCAATTCGTTACATATAAGACAAACTGAATTGCTTTCATCGTTTTTGTTGGATCTGGACGGGAGGCGTCAGTGATTGCAAACAGTGCGTCATGCTCAGGGGTGCTGCAGGGCAGTCCAGGAAACACTGAAATTCCCGGAACCTATTGGCGCACCCTATTATTTTACCAACTATAATTATAACTTTGCAAACTAATGAGGGAAAGGGTTGTTAGTAGGCGTAGAATCCTGGCGAACAGAGAAGCAACGCACCCGTAGCCGCACTCGCGCCAGGTGTATGGAGTTGGAACGATAGATCACCAGGGACACACGATAAACTCTTGTTGCGGATGTATGGAGACCAAACTAGAGCTTATTCATGTTCAATGTTCATAGAAAATCAATGTTAATCGATGCTCTGGAGGTATGAACCGCAGGACACGAGGGTCCACGCAAAGACCCGAAAGTAGTTTTCAGATCCTGCCCTACGACGCCTGCACTCACCTGACAGGCAAGTTGCCGGTGCGAGCGGGAATCCACTCAAACGGATTACCGTATCCCGGCCAAAATAACATGTGAAGCTCAATGTTGAACTAACTGACTGCCAATTAGACTCGTTCTCGTTGCGGGGTTAAAATAATAGATACATAGTAGTTGAACGCACTACACAGTGTCTCTAGCCGTCTCCAAACTGAAGCCGATGCCCACACACACAGCTATCCACCCTATTATTACGTTGCTTTATGAACGTCGTTTATTCTTGTGTCATGAATCTCAACGTATATTACATGCTTCGCTCTACGGCCCAAAGCAAGTAAGCCGCTGATGCCACTATATGCCTGGCTGTAGTGCCGCGAGCACTACGATGTCAGTGGCTGCCCGCGTCCCCGCATGGGAAGTCGGTAGCATCATATACTTTATCGGTTAAAAGCGGAATAAGTACACATTATTTAGTCTGGAAGGCCAGGTCTTGAGTAGACCTTAATAGCGGGTGTTAGTTGGTGACATAAGGCGCGAATGGAAGAGCGAACCGCTGGATCTGCGACCGGCCGCCGGGTGTGGGAACGTTTGGTGTCGAGTGGTCGTCCGGACCGGGACAAGGGTGAGCCAACACCAGCAAGAACGAGTACACTTTTTCGACAACTGT
>NW_013570199.1:1165-3277 GCF_000499745.2 Eimeria mitis | reverse complement strand
CTGGAACTCTCCCGTTTCCCCTCCTCATTGGTACCCAACATGACAAGCTGGAGAGGGTGGTGGTATACCAGCCCTCACATCAGGGGCGATGTGCGTAGTCTCTGGAGCATTACACTACGGGACGGCATTCTATGAATATTAAAAATGAATATAATGAGGGAAGAACAGTCCCTACTAGTAGATGTAGTGCGGGAGGCACGGGCTCCCGTACGCGCTTACTGAACGCAGAGCACTATGCAAGCACTCTCTACGGGGACAATTCTGAACCCGGAACCCTGGCAGTACTGCGGAGTGCACTCCGCGGTACTGACACGGCTCCCAATCGACCAAGAAATATGGAGCACGGAAAACAAGTACAAAAGGGTGAAAGAACAGTTAGAATGATGAAACATTGATGCTTAGCTCTCGGAGAAGGCTGACAGCATTCATTCGGAGAATGGCTCTGACACTGCACGAAGTCTGTGTTCAAGAAAAGCCGATGCGACCTGCGCTCAAGTGCACCAGCGAAAACGGAAACCACTTCTTTTTCTGTATACATTGAACTTCTAAGTTTCATACTGAAAACTGTTTTATCCTAGGGTGGCGACAGTTGCATTTAAATGAGAATAAAAAGGACACACATCTTGGTGTCTAGGTGCTCTACGGCGCTAATGAGTTTACGGGTGTTAGTTAGGCCCCTCTGTCTACCTATGGTTAGATTGGCACTGCCGGCGACAACACTTCCATTACGTGCATATAATGGGGTTCAGGGCCAGGGTGGAAGTCGACCTCATGCTAGGTTTGACGCTGAACGTGCTCACTACACGTTCCCAGCCTAGGTGCAAGGCGCAGAGTGGCGTACTGACCTAGGGCGACGCGTTTCCTTGCAGCAACGCAATGTTGTCAGCAGCAGCACATATAAACAATAGCAACAGATAACGTTCACCGCTTCCACTCGCTAGTTATTTTTATTCGAGGCAGTGCTCCCCTCTGGCTACCTCCCTCCGTCTTCTTTGCCTACCTTTCCCTGGTTGGGTGGCCAGATACGGGGTTGAGCTGACTGCACGGGGGGAGATAGGTGGAGCAGATGCACTGTTTTATGCGCTGCGTTGGCATATGTATTGCGGGTTGCGCACAGGCTGGCACGGGCGAGCGACCTGAGTGTACAACGATTGTCTCCGCTGGTAATGCACGGAAATGGGGTTCGGGCATTGCGCTTGCGTGTACGGTTGCCTTGGAGCACGAGCTGCAACAAGCTCGATGTGAACGAGCTCATGACAGACCGCCTCCCCTGCTTGCCAGCCCCAGGCAGCATCCATGGCCCTCGTTCTTAGTTGAGGGTCGCTATGAGCTGCAACTGTGTCAAAGACTTAGGATAATGGTTTCTAAGAGCCGGCCGACCTCGCCTTCAGTTTCCATGCTTCCTGGGCACAGCGGCAGAACAGGCAGGGCCTGGCGCCGAGAAAAGCCAGCTAGTCATGAGTTGAAACGCACTCTTTTCCGCAGGCGCTAACACTGTAGACAGTTGTACACCACTTCCTCAGTCATTAATTGCCGTACAGCACGTGCACCGAAATACGCGCGCGTGCATCGGGCAGACCATGCTATACATGCTCGGCTTTATGTCTCTGTGACTAGCACACCTCCATGCTGGAAGATAATTTTCACCTCGTTGGCAGTTTTTGTTCGGTTGCAGCTTGGGACTCTCCTGGGCTGAGGTGGAGGACTCGCCCGCTGTTACCCGCACGAGTCTAGCGCGACTCTGAATACCGAGAACTGTAAAGCAGGACGCAAGAAAAGGAAACAAAGCATTTAACGTCCAAATGTCAGTTATTAACAATTTGTGTCGGGTAATGGAGGAAGGAAGTCAGGAGAGTTTTCGAGCAGATGTCCCCACGGACCGCCCAGCAGCCACAAACGCCCTGCTCGACTTCGAAAGACAAGAGCGAAACATGACGAGTCAAGATGGAATTCCCCCGCAAAGGAATTCATGAAAACGTGGTGTAGTATATTTTTCAACTTTCTTGGATTAGTACAAGTTCTACGGCTGTGAACTTTCCTGCGTTCAGCAGGCACAGCACTCTCAAGAACCAGTCTACTGAGCAAGCTCATCATTTACGCGTCACGTTCTCC
>NW_013570199.1:0-1065 GCF_000499745.2 Eimeria mitis | reverse complement strand
CCACTGGATTTAAAAGTTTAGTAATTGTAAACAAGTAATAAGATGTTTCCGTCGTGTTAGGAACATTTCACTGCCGGTCGCACTGATTTCTCTTGGGCACGGACTTGGCACGGAGCCAGTCACGAAGGCTCCTGTCAGCCTTCTCCACAAGTTGAGCGCTGGCGCCCCATAATTCTAGTTCTCTTTCCCCCTTAATATGTTTTTCGTTCATGTTTCACATTTCCTGCTGGACTGCGAGGTCTTCACAACGCTAGGAGCTGCTACGGGCGCTGTGCACTAAGCGTCTTCCCGACAATCGGCGATATCCATTTTGCTCCAGCTGGCTGTACATGTTGGCTTGAGTTGAAAACCGACGACGAGGAAATATGGGCTGACAGATCGTGTTCCGCTCCCCAGGCAGAGGCTCTCCTCATTGCAGCACCATGCAATGCCCTGATTTAGTCTGTAGTACCCTGGGGTTCTGAACTTGGCCTCCATCTCCAGAGGTGGCTGGAGCTTGCTGTCCCAGGCTTGTCACAGGCGTATCCACATAAGGCGAAGAAAGCTATCGCAGTACTTTGGTGTCCTGTATGTGAATCCGTACGCTAATGCTTTACATTGGCGTGTTAGACAAATTAGGAACACTGCACCGTTATTCTTGGCTTCAGCGGATATCGGCTGCATTGAGGGAATTCCCGCTCAAAAAAAACGGCGGGGAGTTGTAAGGGGAAATCACGCGGCCTGAGAGAGCTTTTTTGGGGGTTCTTTCGCATGACATCAACGATTACTTGATTTCTGTAGCTCGATTTGGCGGAGAGTTCGCCGGCCGTCGACACCATTCGGAAGTACACGAGTCATTTTCTCCTTTAATTCTTCATGGATCTGAAATTTGCGCAACCCTTGGATATTTCGGCCCAAGGTGCGATTTCCCTCGAACACCGTTACTGTGTTGTTTTTTGTTTCGGGATGCTTCACTCAATGGCGCTTTCTTACTGAGGCTTAGTACTGAGGCTTAGTTCGTGATGTTCCCCTCACTATCCTTCCGCTAGTGCTGTTTTTTTATCGTCTATGGTGATGGCACTTCCC
>NW_013570198.1:7099-9379 GCF_000499745.2 Eimeria mitis | reverse complement strand
TGTGGGAGTGGCGGTGGGGGTGTCGTTGGGTGGGGGGTGCCTGTGTGTTGGGGGGGGTCTGGGTCGCTGTGGGTTTGGGTGTGGGTGGGGGTGTGTATATGTGTCTTTGCCGGTTGGATGCTGGCTGCGATACAACTGACACAAGATACTGTCTTCGAAGGCAAAGGAAAATACGGTGTTTGATGTGCTTCCAAAAGCACTGTGCCTATGTCTTCTCCGGTGGAGCGCACATTTGGGAGTCGCTTTGCAGGCCCTGATCATTAGCAGTGGAGGGTATTTCGCGTGGATACTAGGTACGTTTACGTGTTGATGTACATGACCCAAGTTTGGTCTGTGTGTTGTCCACCTGGTTGATACGGAGCGGATGGAATGAGCGCAAGGACTGCCTGTGGCTGCATTTTCTACCCTCCGTGTGCCAGACCCTCTTCCGTAGACTTGGGCGTACCTTGGCGCAGTCACAGGGGGTGAGTTTCTGAAATGCTAGTCAACGCACCCTGGCACGACAACTGATCAGTCTGCAGGCGTGAATGATAAGGCAGCGTTGAAGGCTCGTGCGAAATTCGTCATGGGTGCAGTTGGTCCACAGTGCATCCACGCTTTGCAACCCCAGTGTTTCGTTTGGCAGTGTGCTGAAACATCTTTGGGTTCTGATGTGTTGCTTTAGCGATCTAGCTGCTGGATTTGTACGTTATGCGATCGACTGGATGCACGGTTGCTGCTCTCAATATTTGCTAGCCTGTTTTCGTGAGGAGTAGCGTGAAGTCTGGCATCAGATGCCGCGCCAGGGGCGAGTTGGTTGGGCCGCAGGAGGTCACGATGGCGTGAAGCGGGTTTCGATGCCACGACAGAGTGCTCTCGCAACCAAACTGGTAGGCCGCCAGCGTTAGCAGTTTTGTTGGGAGCGGATGGGTTGGATCCCCTGTTCCTGGCAGGTTAACAGTTTGGTTAGGAGCGGATAGGCTGCAGCCTGGAAACGTTGTGCTTGTGGGTGCAACTTCGTACGGAGCGGTCACGTGTGAGACCCAAGCAGGCTTTGTCGGGAGGGTTACTTTGTGTGGGTTTCGGGAATTTGCTTGCCGAAGCGCACCCCACACCATATACTGACGATGAAGCCAGGATTAGGCTGTCCCAGCCGTGCTTCCATGGATACTGTTTGCACTGCTGCGGGCGTGAAATTTTTGGGGGTCCTTTTCCTGAAGATATATCCAAGCGTTCAAATCGTTTTGCGTGGACAGGCGTTACCTTGGTTGAAATCACCAATCGCGTGATGGCAGAGGCATCTGAGAAGAGTGGAACTATTGGCAAGGGGAAAGAGCTCGATGGCGTGCAGGGCTGGTTTGTCCCTGTCGTGATGCTTTCTGCTGAAAATTTTATACTGTTTCTAGGGTGACCGGTCGCGTCTACGGGGATTGTAGTGACGGGCCAGCAGCGCTTGTCTGTTGCCGTTAGTTCTGGAGAGGCATGCATTGTGTGGATGCTTTGAGGAGAGCTTTTGCAAACGCGCAGCTGTTTCGTGTGTAGTTGCAGGGAGCCTGGAGGAGGCTTGTAGTGCAGGGTGTACTGGTGTGTGGCAGTTGAATACTGGCTGCGGAGCAGCTGGCAGAGCAGGCTACCTTCGAATGCCGGCAAGGGAGAAAACGGCTTTTCATGGCTGGCTACAGCAGTCTGTCTGTCTCTTCGCTAGGCGGTGCTCATCAGCACAAGTGGGTTGGCTTGTGTTGATAGTCGGTACGTTTATTGGTTGATTCACATCGCCGGCACATGTGCCTGTATATTGTGTAGCTGGATGACACGGGGTATGTGCAAATGCCGCAAAAAGAATTGTGGGTACCTTGGCGGTCTCACAGGAAGTGAGCCGCTAACGGTTGACCGATGGTTTTCAGCCCGCGAGTTCGTCAGCCTGAGAGTGTGCCTGATCAAGCAACGTAGACGCGTTGTCCTAACATTCGCTTGGATGCACGTACACGCCGGCGTGCTGATGCTTCGCAGGGCACTTGCAGAATGGGCAAGGAGTGAGGGATGCTCCCGGTGTGTTGCATTAACAACATAGGGACGGCGGTCTACCGCCTTCAATCGATTGTTGACACTGTGGTTGGTAGCAGTGTTTCTTACCGTCATAAGGTGAAGGGGGACGTGAGCTCCCTTGCCGCTCGTTGCGGCAGGGATGCGTCACTTGCCCCACATGACGCGACGATGGCGTCAAACGGGTTCCGCTGCCAAGACCCAGCGGACTGAGAATGTTTTCCCACAGTTCCTGTAGCTTAGCTGTTTGGTTGGAAG
>NW_013570198.1:0-7052 GCF_000499745.2 Eimeria mitis | reverse complement strand
GGTGCAAAGGCTGCAGAGACGACGTGTCGGGGCATTTTCTACTCTGCGTTCCAGACGCTTTCCATAGAAGTGGACGTACCTTGGCTCTTCCCCAGGAGGTGAGTTTCTGACGTGTGGATCGACGCGATTTGATGCGAGACGTCGTCGTTCTGCAGGTGTGACTGATAAGGCAGCGTTGACGGTTTGTGCGAAATTTGTGATGGGTGCGGTTGGTCCGCAGTGCGTCCATGCTTTGCAACCCCAGTGTTTCGTTTGGCAGTGTGCTGAAACGTCTTTGGGTTCTGATGCGTTGCTTTAACGATAGAGCTGCTGGAGATGTACGTTATGCGATCGACTGGATGTATGGTTTCTGCTCTCAGTATTTGTTAGCGCGTTTTCGTGAAGAGTAGCGGGAAGCCTGGCATCACAAGTTGCAGCAGGGGCGAGTTGGTTGGGCCACAGGAGGCGAAGATGGCGAGAAGCGAGTTTCGCTGCCACGACCGAGTGCGCTCGCAACAAAGCTGCTAACCCACCAGGGTTAGCACTTTTGTTGGGAGCAGACGGGTCGCAGCCTAGGCGCGCTGTGACAGTTTTCCGCAGTGACAATGCGTAACGGCAACCGCCGGGCCAGCAATAATCCAGAGAGCGCTGCATGGTATCGAGCTCCTTCATCATGTTAGAAGTTCCGTACATCTCAAATGTCAATCCCCACAACGCGAGTATAGCTCTCAACACAAGTACAGCCTATCCGCACAAAGCACTCCCCAGTACTCGTACTAATCTTCAGGGAAACGACCCTCGAAAGCTGCAGGCCCCAGCGGGGCAAACTGTGTTGTTGGCGGCACGCCTAGTACAGGCTTCGCCTGCCTTTTTGGTCAGTGTCTTTTGTTAGCTGTGCCCTGCGGCGTCTTCATCAATTTCATCGACAAACACAGGGTTGGTAGTCAACGCACAGCATCACTCTGGTGTTGCTGGTAATGCCAGAGAGACAATTACGGCGTGTATACTGTTTGCCGGGTCTGCGCTAACGCACATCTGTTTTGTGTGTATTGGCGGCGGGGACGGACGACGCTGCAGTGTATCGACTGTTTGCCTGCTGTGTGTGTGGATGTGTGTGTGGGTGTGAGGTGGGGTTGGAGTGCAGATGGGGGTGTGGTTGGGTATGGGTGTGTGCAACTCTGCTTGCGCGTGTGCGTGTGGGTGTGGGTGGGTGTGGGGGGTGTGAGTGCGGGCGTATATGTCTTTGGCGCTTGGCCACTGGCTGCGATACAACTGCCACAACATACTAACTCCGAAGCCGATCAAAAGAAAAAACGGTGATTGACGTGCTGTCAACAGCACTGTGCCCACGTCTTCGCCAGTGGAGCGCACATCTCGGAGTCGTTTTGCAGGCGCTGATCATTAGCGCAGGAGGGTGTTTCGCGTGGATAGTCGGTGCGTTTACGTGTTGATGTGCATCATGAATTTTTGTTCACATGCGTTGTGGATCTGAATAAAAAGTGGTAGGTGCAAATGCCGCAAACTACGACCTGGCGTCATTTTGTACTCTCCATATCTCCAGAGACTTTCCGTAAACTCGTAGGTACCTTGACACATTGCCAGGAGGTGAGTTTCTGAAGTGTTACTCGACGCGTGGTGACTCGCACATTCATCAATGTGCAGCTGTCTCTGATCAGGTAGCGGTGACGGGCTGTGCGAGATTTGTCTTGCGTGCACTTGTCCGGTGACGTGCCCACGTTCTCCAAGTGCCTGTAAATGTGAGCGTGCTGAGAAACCTGTGGGCTCCAACGTGTTGCTTTAACAAGGCAGGTGCTGGAGTTGTACGACGTGCAATCCACTGGAAGCAGAATTGCTGATCTCAGCATTTGTTATCGTACTAAAGTGAAGAGGGATGTGAGCAATATTGCTGACCGCCCCTACAGGGATGAGTTACTGGTTCCATAGGATGCGAAGATGGCGTGAAGCGGGTTTCACTGCCACGACAGAGTGCTCTCGAAACCAAACTGCTAAGCTGCCGGCGTTAGCAGTTTTGTTGGGAGCGGATGGGTTGGAGCCCCTGCTCCTGGCAGGTTAACAGTTTTGTTAGGGGCGCATGGGCTGCAGCCTGGAAACGTTGTGCTTGTGGGTGCAATTTTGTACGGAGCGGTCACGTGTGAGACCCAAGCAGGCTTTGCCAGGTGGGCTAGTTTGTGTGGGTTCCGGGAATTTGCTTGCTGCAGCGCAGCATGCTGCCTTCGAATGCCGGCAAGGGAGAAAACGGCTTTTCATGGCTGGCTACAGCAGTCTGTCTGTGTCTTCGCCTGTGGAGCGCAAGAGTTGGAAGCGATTCACAGGTGGTGTTCGTTAGAGCGGGAGGTTGGCTTGTGTTGATAGTCGGTGCGTTCATGTGACCTGCGTTCGCGCCAGCGTGTTCTCTGCGTGGTTAACCCAGGGCGGATGCAAATGCCCGTAGGACGGCCTGTCGGGGTATGTTCCACTCTTCGTGCGTTAGGCAATCTTCCGTTGACCTGTAGGTTCCTTGGCGCTTTCCCAGGAGGTGGGTTCCTTAGGTTTTGATAAAGGCGTTTTTCTTGAGAATTTGTCAGTCTCCAGGTGTATCTGATCAGGCGGCGCAGGCGAGTTCTCGGAAATTTATCTTCGATGCGCTTGCCCGCCACCCTGCCTATCTGTTGTAGGCTGAGTGCTGCTAGTAGTACTCTGCTGAGGGACGTTCTTGCTCCAATGTGCTGTTTGACAAAGATACCCTCCCAGTTTGCACTTTCTGAAATCGATTGCATGTAGGGTGGTTGCTCTGACCACTTGTGTTCATGCTTAGGCGAAAAGCTGCGTGAACGTCTTTGTCGACGCTGACTCACGGCTGCGTTGAGGGCTATACAACAAACACAACAACAAAAGGTGGAGCGAGACGGGGTTCACTGCAAGGATAGAGCGGATTTAGAGTAAGTTTCCACTGTTGGTGGTAGGTTGCCCTTTTGGTTGAGAAAGAACTGGTTGGTATGTGGTCACGTTGCGTTGCTAGATTCAGCTTGGTAACGGGCTGTCGTGCGCAAGACCCATATAACCTATATTGTGGAAACGGAGCTTGATAGCTTGTTGTTGCTTAGGTTAGTGCCCTACGTCGTTGGGATTTGTGCTAGGGAACACCTGTTGGCTGGCAGTTAGCTGCTGCATCTAGTGGCACTTGCCCTTGCTGATTCCAGTTTGGTGGATGTGGAGGGTCCGTGAGGATTGTCTAGACCCTAAACAGCCAGCAAACGCCATGCCGGTATAATAAAACGAGATAAGTTTGATAACCTCCCAAACCTCAATGTACACGTTTTGACGTGCTTGGCGTGCCATGAGGCAAATGCAACGCACTAGGTGAATATTCCATTGTCGACATGTTTGTGTGTGTGTGTGTGTGTGTGTGTGTGTGTGTGTGTGTGTGCGTATGCGTGTGCGTCGACAAATTCGTGGCTACAACAGAAGCTGCTTCCTCCAACAGAAGATGCGAGGAATACAGGGTTCTAGACGTACTGGACTTTACAGGTTTCAAATCAACTCAGTGCTCCACACTGCAGAAAAGCACTGGGAGGCGTCTTGTGCGGATAGTCTGTGCGTTTGTTGCTTGACGCAAAATGCGCCGTTTTGTTGGAGCACCTGGATGATGCAGGCGGGATGCAAAGTAAGCATGAATAGCCTGGGAGCTGAATCTGAATGTTGCTTTCTCCAGATGCTGCGCCCCACCCACTGCTAAGGCGGCAGTTGTGGTATAAGGACACCAGTCGGCGAATTGGTACGGAACGAATGTACACGGACATATTGCGAAGTCCACAGGTACAACCGAACTGAATAGGCTTCGTTGGTGAATGAAGCGGAAATCGCCTTGGGCATTCTCGCTGGGTAGTCTTTGATGGCTGAAGAGACGTCATGCTTCTGCAGAGAGTGGGTTCGATGGTGCTTTTCAGCGTTCCTGTCCAATTATGTGGAATCGCTTTTCTCAATTGCTATTTTCGCGAGGCTTTTGCTGGACTTTGCAAAGGGCTTGCAGTAACTGAGCACCAAGAGAAACCCATAGGGGTTACGCGGCTTTTGCTGTCAGGATTGTGCGTGCAGAGTGCTTGGATAATTGTGATTGCGAGATAGCACTGCAGATGCAAAATGTTGATTTTCCGACGGGCCGTGTTTATCGCTATTCCAGCGAGTAGGCAGTCCCTAAACCCTGACACCCTTAAACGTGTTGGTTGATCGCTGGACGTGCAAACAGCTCTTTTCTGCAGTGCAGTATGCGTGCTTGGAGGTTTTGTCTGCATGCATTGGCATTTAGCTTTTCTTGCCCTCACCAAAAAGCCCTGGAACATCTGGAATATCATGGGAGTTCTGTATGGACTACGGAATAAGAACCATGCTCAAAGCACTGCGGCTTTGCTAGCAATTTTCGGGGTGAGTGTGCAGGTACTCTGTGCACGATTTGGTCGAACTAAAAGACGTTCGTTGTGCAGTTTTGGCGATCGCTGCAAGGAGCATCGTACAGGTTGTCCGGGCTTTCTGGGGGCATTGCCGGGATCTAGACGTATTGCTATGGCGCTCTGCATGATCTTGGCTAACAACAACTATTCCACGCTCTTGTCGCTGGAGGCGTCATGCTTACGTTAAAGCTGCTTTGAGTGAATAGACCGTACGAAACTTGCTTTAGGCGAAGTGCAGCGCAGCTGTTAGCTCCGGGACCTGAACGGCCTTGTGGAACGTGCAGCTCCTCTCGCAAGCAGCTTTCAATTTTACTTTTAAGCAAAGGCGACTCAACCATTGGTAACAATCAGCATGCTTCCTTCTGGAGGAGTGCTTTTGCTAAACTGCAGTCTTCGTGAAGGGCTCGTGAATTTTCAAGAGTGGTCAAATGAAGCCACCGCAATGCTGGGAGAGATTCCGTGGTCACTGGAGAGTGTGCATCGCCCCCATTTCCGGAATGTTAACAATTAGATTGGTGGTGACAAATCCGCTTACTGACGCNGAGTGTGCATCGCCCCCATTTCCGGAATGTTAACAATTAGATTGGTGGTGACAAATCCGCTTACTGACGCTTTGTGCTGCTGTCTACAGTGCCCTCAGGAGCCGTTACATCTAAGTTGCAGGCGACGCCTTTTATGAAGGAGGTGCTCGGTGGCTACAGCATTGGGGATGTTTGTGAAGCGTTCATAAACACGTGCGGGTGAGGACGATCCGTGGCTGGTTGTCGCGTTACCTGCTGCTGAACAGTGCAACTCTGAGGGACTCTCGCGTCTTTAATGCGTGTGTGGGCGGCAAGAAAACCGATATTGATATATCAACAACATTCGCCGATTGCACAAAATACTTGTGAAATTGCACATAGTTCTGGTGCCCTGCGGAGTAAGTGTTCGAACAAATGATGGTCCGGTGTTCTGTTTGACGCAGTATTGCGGGGGATTGCGGCGTGCATTTATTTCGGTCATGGGTGATGCGGTGGCTGTAGTGCCATATCGTGGTCAGGAACGTTATATAGAAGAAGGCAGGGGCTGAAACATGTTGCCAGCAGGATTGCGCTTGCTTATTCGATGCAGAGGCACAGTCTTCACCGTTTTCAGCCGGTTTGTACTTCATCTACAAATACGGACTGGGAAGTACTTTGTGCGAGTAGTTTGTGCGTTCCCTTTGATGTGGAAGGATGCTCCGCCGAATTGTTGTGCACCCGGATAATGCAGTCGGAATGCAACGTAGGGGGCGCGGCGCGACGACCTGCGTCCAACCCCCGTGTGGCCTTTCCTTTCCATTTCACCATTGTGATTTTTTCTGATTGCATTTGCAGGATATGCGTTGGTAGCACGGCCGAGCGTTTCTGGTCGCATGCTCTGGCTAGTCTAAGTATACGTCAGGTATGGACGAGCTGCACTGAAATTTTGNCTGTGTTGACTGCATGTGCAGGATGTACGCTTCAGAACCGGACGCAAACACACTGGCAATGACGATAAGTAGAATATCTGTGCCTGCTTCGCACTGAGCGAACAGCCGTCCGTCCCCTCAAAAATTGTCTCATCTTGATTAGTCGAAGTAATCTGTTGTTGCGAATCTTTTGACAGAACATAGTTGTTGGCTTAGCACAACTGATGACACGTGGGTTGTTTCTTCTCCACGTTTCTCATCTTGATTAGGTGAAGTAAACCAAATGGAAGCCCATGCAGTTTGAAGAGGAGTTCGCGTGCTGCAGCACACAAAACTGCCTTACAACTAGGACGGGTTATCCCGTCAGGATACAGTTCTAATCCGCGTCTTTTGTTGGTGGCAAGTTAATAGTTTGTTCAGTAGCCAAAATCAGGTTGTTTGGCGCCTTGCTTTGGTAGTTGAAATGTCGTAATGCTAGACCGCGCTCCAGCAGTACCTTCGAAGCCGGAGGAATTTGTTCTTTTGCAGCACTTCTCGTTTGTTCAATCTCTGTGAACTTGTTTTTGTGGCGCTGTTTGTTTGTTGGACGCTTGACTCTGCTTCTCATGACCTTGCATATTGCTCCTGGATGAAGCTATGCTCCAGCGTGTTGGTACCAGGCCCTCCACATGCCCACTATAGTTGGTGCGTTTCTTGTTCGACTTGGAGTGTGCTTCACACGCTTATTATTCGGCTGGATGATGCATTTGAGGTTTCCAGTCAGCATGGCGGCTTGTAAGGGTTTCCTGGCGTGTGAATATGGCTGATGTGTCTCATCTCCACTGGGGCAGGCTGCTGGATTTGGATGATATGCGGCAATACAGACACGCTGAATCCGACTAGATACAAGCATTCTACCGGGTGAACAGGCTTCATCGATGGGCTGTAGGGGAATTGTTTCAGGTGGTCTTTACTGACAGCCTTCGCTACGTTACCAGGCCGAGTGCGAATGCAGAAGGTGCGGTTGAGATTGAATCTACACACAGTCGAGCCCAAATATGGCGCGCTGCACACACAAATGTGCATTTTGCGCACGCAGTAAAGTTGTCGCCGAGGAGAGTGTTCGCACTGGGGGTGTTTTCCTTTAGTTTTCATCTAGCTAAACTCTGTCCAATGACGTTTGTGTATTTTGACTGTCCAGCAGTTTTGCCCTGCTT
>NW_013570197.1:9717-10013 GCF_000499745.2 Eimeria mitis | reverse complement strand
CAGCAGAAGAACGCAGCACGAATGCCTGCAGTGCAGCAGGGAGGGCCCTGCTGGGGGGCAGCAGCAGCAGAAACAGCTGCTGCTGCTGCCGCTGGTGCTGCAGCAGCCATCGGCTGCTGCTGCTGCTGAATGTCTTCTTTAAGGACTGTTACAAAAGAACTCTTTTGTAAATTGAGCAACAATAAGCATTTCATTTGTTTGCTGCTGCAGCTGGTGTTCTTGCTGCTGTTGCTGCTGCAGTTGTAGTTGTTGCTGCTGAACACCTGCTGCTGCTGCAGCATTCGTCTCTGCTTCGG
>NW_013570197.1:5914-9617 GCF_000499745.2 Eimeria mitis | reverse complement strand
TGCAGCCATCGGCTGCTGCTGCTGCTGAATGTCTTCTTTAAGGACTGTTACAAAAGAACTCTTTTATAAATTGAGCAACAATAAGCATTTCATTTGTTTGCTGCTGCAGCTGGTGTTCTTGCTGCTGTTGCTGCTGCTGCTGCTGCTGCTGCTGGCTTACTATCTTCGGCCGAGCAACAAGGGGCCCCTAGCAGTCGGGTGGTTCGCCTGCAGCAGCGGGGGCGGCGGCAGCAGCAGCAGCAACAGCAGCAGCAAATGTGGTGTTGTTGCTGCTGCAGTTGTAGTTGTTGCTGCTGAACACCTGCTGCTGCTGCAGCATTCGTCTCTGCTTCGGCAATGCAGCTCGCCGCCCCCTCCACTCGAATCTGCTGCTGCAGCTGAGCTGCTGCAGCTCCTGCAGCAGACGGGTTTGCTGCTGCTGCTGCTGGGGCCCGGTAACTCACACAGCAGCATATACTTGAGCAGCAGCTGCTGCTGCAATGCGGGAGCTGCAGCAGCAGCAGCAGCAGCAGCAGCAAGAGCAGCCGCTGCTGCGCTTCGGTGGTGCCTTCACGGACCAGGGCGCCCTTAATGAATCGACAGCAGCAGCAGCAGCAGCAGCAGAAGCAGCAGCAGCAGAAGCAGCAGCAGCAGGGGGTCCAGATGCTCAGCCTTCCTTCAGCTTTGCTGCTGCTGTTAGAGCAGCAGCAGCAGCAGCTGCTGCTGCTGCCTCGCAGAGAAGAACACTGAAGGCGAAGGCCCCGTTTCTATGGAACTCCACAGACACCAGCAGCAGCAGCAGCAGCAGCAGCTGCAGCAGCAGCAGCAGCTGCTGCCTGAAATTCTCCCGCCTGTCGGGTGTATATGCATCCCCGGCAGCAGCAACTGGCAGCGCAGCAGCAGCAGCCTCACTCGACGCAGCAGCAGCAACAACAGCAGCAGCAGCAGCAGCAGGGAGCGACCGCACAGATGACAGCCGCCCTCCAGATGAAGAAGCAGCAGCAGCANGCAGCAGCACTGAGATGTATAAGCAGCAGCTACGTGAATGCCAGGCGCTGCTGCAGCAGCTGCTTGGGGGAGACACAGCGCAGCAGCAGCAGCAGCAGCAGCAAGCTGAAGCTGTCTTTCTCTCCTGCTCGGAGTCTCCTGGGGTGCTGCTGGCGCTCACCGCGTACGCCATTTGTGGTTATAACGAAACTCTTTTCTCTCACTCCTGCTCGCATGCTGCTGCTGCTGCTGCTGCTGCTGCTGCTGCTGCTGCTGGTGCTGGTGCTGCAGCTCAGCAGCAGCGCGAAGCAGCTGGCAGTTCCACCTCTGCTGAATCGCCCTCTACACGCCGACCGTCGCTGCAGCAGCAGCTGCAGCATCAGCAGCTGCAGAAGCAACACCAGCAGCAGCTTCAGCAGCAGCAGCAGCAGCAGGAGCTGGAGCAGCAGCAGCAGCACCTGATATGCTTGTGCAGTGCGCCCGGTTGCTGCTGCATATTTTCGCAGCAGGGGCAGCAAATGCTGCATTCTGCTGCTGCAGCCTGTAGCAGCAGCAGCAGCAGCAGCAACAGCAGCAGCAGCAGCAGCAGTGATTTCTTGCTGCAGGTGCTCTGTGCTTCGCTGCTGCGGCAGCTGGTGGGGCCCCGCTGGGGAGCCTTCGGCTGCAGCGAGCGGCAAGCGGCGCTGCTGCTGCTGCTGCAGGCAGCACCAGCGCACCCGCAGCAGCAGCTGCAGCAGCTGCTGCACAAGGTCTTAACGGAGCTGCTGGCCTACCAGCAGCAAACTGCTTCCTGCAGCAGCAGCTGCTGCAGTGAGCAGCTACACATGCAGCTGACAGCAGACACTTGCTGCTGCTGCTGCTGCTGCAAGAAGCGGCAGGCCCAGATTCAGCTGCTGCCAGCAGCAGCAGCAGCAGCAGCAGCAGAGAGCGGGAGCACGCCGCGCAGCAGCGCCAGCAGCAGCAGCAGCAGGACCGGCGCCAGATGCAGGCAGCAGCCTCAAGCGACTGCTGCTGCTGCAGCACCATCTGTGTTACCTGCAGCAGCAACAGCAGCAGCAGCAGCAGCAGACACCGCCTTGCATCCCCCTGCTGCGCCCGACGAAGCAGCAGCAGCGGCTGCTGCTGCTGCTGCAACACAAGCAGCAGCAGCAGCAACAACAGGCAGCTCGAAGCCAGCAACTGGCGCGTTGCCTTCTGGGGTACAGCCGTCGCCCCCGGACACTGCAGCAGCAGCAGCAGCAACAGCAGCAGCAGCAGCAGCAGGTGCTGCTGCTGGAGGTTCTGCTGCTGGCTGCTGCTACGCGTTGCAGCGCTGCTGCACTGCAGCAGAAACTCTAACTGAACGGGTGTTAACTCGGGTGATGGTGAGCAGCAGCAGCAGCAGCAAAGACGAGCAGCAACAGCAGCAGCACACAGAGCAGCACCAGCAGCAGCAGCAGCAGCAGCAGCAGAAGCAGTATGAATTACATGCAGTGTTTCGTTTTGTTAAATTTGTTGTTGCTGCTGTTGCTGCTGCTGTGTCTTGGCGTTGTGCAGGAGTTGATGCAGCGGGCAGCAGCTGCTGAAGCAGCAGAAAGAACAGCAGCAGCAGCAGCAGCAGCAGCAGCAGCAGCAGCAGCAGATGATGAGTATCCAGCATATGGCACTGCTCGCTTCGTGCTGCACTCATCGCTGCGTTTGCTGCAGGTGCTGCTGCGGGACTGTCCTAACTTTCTGCTGCTGCAGCAGGAGCGGCTGCAGCAGCTGCTGCTGCTGCTGCAGCAGACTGCAGCAGGAGGGCAGGCCTATAACCTTGTGCTAGCGCCAGGGATGCTTGCTGCTCCTGCTGCTGTTGCTGCTGCTGCTGCTGACGCTGCTGCTGCTGCCGACGGCCGCCCGCCTGCTCATCTGGCTGCTGTTGAGAGGACGCGAAGAAGACTCCAAATCAAGGTGAGTTGCTGCTGCTGCTGCTGTTGCTGCTGCTGCTGCTGCTGTTGCTGCTGCTGCTGCTGTTGCTGCTGCTGCTGTTGCTGCTGCTGCTGTTGCTGTCGTTGTTGATGCCTGTTGCTTCGTCTGTGTGTCAGCTGCTGGTAACAACAGCCTTTGTGTTCTTAATGCTTTCCTTCGCTGCTGCTGTGTGTTGCTGCTGTTGCTGCTGCTGCTGCTGCTGCTGCTGTTGCTGCTGCTGCAGAAGCCTCAACTGGACACAGCAACGTGCGTTGCCTGCCTTGTGGTGTACGTGGAGCTGCTGGAGGCTGCACAGGGGCACAAGCAGCGTTGCTGCTGCTGCAGCAGTTGCTGCTGGGCCTCAGCTTTGCTGCAGCACCTGCAGCGGCTGGTGCAGCAGCTGCTGCTGCTGCTGCGCATCAGCAGCCTGCAGCTAACAGACGGCAGCCACCTAACAGCAGCAGTACAGACAGTGCGTTGCTGCGTTCTTATAGCTCGTCTAGCTCGACCCAGCAGCAGCAGCAGCAGCAGCAGCAGCAGCAACAGAAACAACAGCAGCAGCAGCAGCAGCAGGACATACCCCCCACAACTTGAAGGAGACCTGCCGCCCGCTGTTGCTGCTGCTGCTTCTGCTGCTGCTGCTGCTGCTGCTGCTGATGAGGTGGGGTGTCTCCGCACCCCCTCAGAAGCAACCAGCAGCACTTCTGCTGCTTCTCCAGAGTCGCCTTTATCGGGTGCTCCGTCAGCAGCAACAGCAGCAGCAGCAGCAGCAACAGCAGCAGCAGCAACAGCAGCAGCAGCAACAGCAGCA
>NW_013570197.1:4005-5684 GCF_000499745.2 Eimeria mitis | reverse complement strand
TTCTGCTGCTTCTCCAGAGTCGCCTTTATCGGGTGCTCCGTCAGCAGCAACAGCAGCAGCAGCAGCAGCAGCAGCAGCAACAGCAGCAACAGCAACAGCAGCAGTTGCTGCTTCTACTTCATCGGACAGCAACAGCTTGGTGCTGCCAGAGGCTTTCACTAGCAATGCCCCTCCGCTTGCTGCTGCAGCAGCAGCAGCAGCAGCAGCAGGTCCTGGCTGCTGCAGCAGCTGGGAGTGCAGCATAAGAAGTGAGTTTGCTGCTGCAGCACCGCTGATGCTAGATGCATGCATTTTGCTGCTGCAGCGTTATTTCTGTACATTCGAGTCATTGCTGCTGCAAGAGGGGGAGGAGGAGCAGCAGCAGCAGCAAGACATGGGCGCCCACAAGACCTCAGCAGCAGCAGCAGCAGCAGCAGCAGCAGCAGCAGCAGCAGCAGAAGCCTCAAACGCCCTCAGCACCTCTGGCCGCTGCCTCGTTATACAGTGTATTTGCTTCCTCATAGAGTGCGCGCGTCTGCCTGAGTCGAGAGCTTTGCTGCTAGAGCCAGAAGCAACAGCAGCAGAAGCTGCTGCTGCTGCTGCTGCTGCTGCTGCTGCTGCTACGGCAGCAAACCTCGATACTGCCGAGGAAGCAGCACGACCTCCTGCAGCAGCAGCAGCAGCTGCTGCTGCTGCTGCTGCTGCACCTGCAGAAGCGGAGGCGCTTTTAGGGGCGCCGGCGAAGCAGCAGGTGCAAGCTGCAGCAGGACCTGCTGCTGCTGCTGCTGCTGCTGCTGCTGTTCCAGAGGAGGACAGGGCCGCCAAGCCTTCTCCTTGTCTTACGCTGCTGCTGTCTTTGCTGCTGCCGTACTGCCAGCTATCAGCAGCAGAAGAGCAGCAGCTGCAGCAGCACGCCACAAGCTTCATTGATTGGAGCAGCACCGAGCAGCAGCTGCTGCTGCAGGAGCTGCTGCAGCAGCAAGGCTACAGCAGGCAGCAGCTGCAGTTTCTTGGGTTTTCATCTGCTAGCTGCAGTGACACCTCAGCAGCAGCAGCAGCAGAAGCAGCACCAGCAGCAGCAGCGGAAGGTTCCCGCCGACGGTGGCGGCGGCAGCATCAGTATCAGCAGCAGCAGCAGCAGCAGCAGCAGCAACAGCAGCAGCAGCAGCAGGAAGCAGACGAAGAAGAAGCACTCGCCGGGCAGTCTGTACGCCGCGTTGTGCTGCAGCTGCTGCACGCCCTGGAGACGCCTGCTGCTCTTTCTCATGACTGCTGCAGCAGCACAGCAGCAGCAGGAGCAGCAGGAGCAGCAGCATGGCCGTCTTCTGCTGCTGCTGCTGCTGAGTGCTGCAGCAGCATATGCTGCCTGGATGTCGGCAGCAGCAGCCTTTCGCGGTGCTGCAGCTGGGGAGACACAACAGGAGAGGAAAGGTCGCAACAGGCAGCAGCAGCAGCAGCAGCTGCTGCTGCTGCTGCTGCTGCTGTTGCTGCTGCGCAAAGGGTTGTTGCTGCTTCGGTTGCTGAGGCAGCAGAATCCCTGCTGCTCATCAGCGCCGAGAGGCGGCAGCAGCAACTGCCGTGGTGGTCTCTTACAGAGGTGAGGCTGCTGCTGCTGCTGTTGCTGCTGCTGTTGCTGCTGTTGCTGCTGCTGCTGCTGCCGCTGCTGTTGCTGCTGCTGCTGTTGTTCCTGGTGCTTCTGG
>NW_013570197.1:3610-3905 GCF_000499745.2 Eimeria mitis | reverse complement strand
GCTGTTGCTGCTGCTGCTGCTGCTGCTGTTGCTGCTGCTGCTGCTGCCGCTGCTGTTGCTGCTGCTGCTGTTGTTCCTGGTACTTCTGCTGCTGCCCTTGTTGCTGGTGCTACTACTTTTGTTGTTGCTGCAGCTGCCTTCGTTGCTGCTGCTGCTTCTGTTGGTGCTGCTGCTGGCTCTGTTGCTGTTGCTTCTGCTGCTGCGTGCAGCAGCTACTGCTGCCTCTGATGTGCTTTCTGTCTGTGTTCGAAATCTCTCTATCTCCTTGAGCTGCTGCTGCTGCTGCTGCTGCTGT
>NW_013570197.1:2555-3117 GCF_000499745.2 Eimeria mitis | reverse complement strand
GCATCCAGGCGGAAGCAGCAGCAGCAGCAGCAGCACTGGAGGCCCCTGTGCAGTGCATAGCGCATGTATTAGCAGCAGCAGAAGCAGCAGAAGGAGCAGCAGCAGCAGCAGCAGCAGCACCGGGCCCTATCCCCTCTCTGCTGCTGCGCTGCCGCTGTCTCCTCGTTGCATGCGCTCTCCGGGTGTACGTACACCGCAAATATGCGGGAGAGGTAGAGGCTCTCGTCAGGCTTGCTTTGGCTGCCTGCTGCAGCGACAAAAACCCCTTGCTGCTCAGGTACGAACACGTCCTGCTGCCGCTGCTGCTGCTGCTGCTGCTGGTGCTGCTGCTGCTGCTGGTGCTGCTGCTGCTGCTGCTGCTGCTGGTGATGGTGATGGTGATGGTGTTTGGTCTGCGGCGTCTGGTGCGGGTGATGTTGCGGCTGTTCAGCAGCTGCTGCTGCAGCTGTTGCTGCTGCTGCTGCTGCAGCTGCTGCTGCTGCAGCCAAGGGTCCTGAGAGGGGTTGCACAGACGTGGAGGGGTTTAAGGTTTTGCTGCTGCTGCTGCTGTTGCTGCTGCTGT
>NW_013570197.1:784-2455 GCF_000499745.2 Eimeria mitis | reverse complement strand
TGCTGCCTCTGATGTGCTTTCTGTCTGTGTTCGAAATCTCTCTATCTCCATGAGCTGCTGCTGCTGCTGCGCTGCCGCTGTCTCCTCGTTGCATGCGCTCTTCGGGTGTACGTACACCGCAAATATGCGGGAGAGGTAGAGGCTCTCGTTCGGCTTGCTTTGGCTGCCTGCTGCAGCGACAAAAACCCTTTGCTGCTCAGGTACGAACACGTCCTGCTGCTGCTGCTGCTGCTGCTGCTGCTGCTGCTGCTGCTGGTCATGGTGATGGTGATGGTGATGGTGTTTGGTTTGCGGCGTCTGGTGCGGTTGATGTTGCTGCTGCTCGGCAGCTGCTGCTGCAGCTACTGCTGCAGCTACTGCTGCAGCTGCTGCTGCAGCTGCTGCTGCTGCAGCCAAGGGTCCTGAGAGGGGTTGCACAGACATGAAGGGGTTTAAGGTTTTGCTGTTGCTGCTGCTGTTGCTGTTGCTGCTGCTGCTGCTGTTGCTGCTGCAGGCTGTGCGGGTGCGTGGCATTCGAGGCGTTTATCTGCTGCAGCAAGGATGAGGGTTTTGTGAGCAGCAGCTGCTGCTGCTTTTTGCTGTCTCTTTCTCGTTTGCTGCGGTGCTGGAGCGGGGACTCTAGCTGCCTCGTGCTGCTGCTGCTGGTGCTGCAGCGTGTGCTGCTGCTGACGCCTGCTGCAGTGCTGCAGCGGCTGTGTATAGAGGGGTCTCTGGAGGAGCTGCTGCTGCTGCTGCTGCGAGCAGCAGCAAAACGCCCGCCCATTAATTTATTCGTTCAGGCTGTCATCCGTCTCCTTGCTGTTGTCTGCCAAAGACACAGGTACGTCTGCTGCTGCTGCTGCTGCTGCTGCTGCTGCTGCTGCTGGTGATAGTGGCGTAGGTGTTTCTAGGAGGAAGGATATGGGGCTCTCTGCTGCTGCTTCTGATGCCGCTGCTGCTGCTGCTGCTGTTGCTGCTGTGGAATGTTCCTTCATCAATATCTGTTCTGTTGCTTCGTCTGCTGCTGCTGTTGCTGCTGCTGCTGCTGCTGCTGTTTTTAGTGTGCAGCTGTTCCGCGCGTTGCTGCCGCCGCTTGCGCAGCGACTGCAGCGATGTGCTGCAGCGGACAGGAAGCGTGGCGCGATGCTGCAGCGTCAAAGAGCAGCAGCAGCAGCAGCAGCAGCAGGATCCTCATCATCATCCTCAGCAGCAGCAGCAGCAGCAGCAGCAGCAGAGGGTACTGTGAGCCCGGCGGGGAGGCCTGCTGCTTCTGCTTCTCCCTCCCCTGTTGTCTCTCCGTATGAAGTCTGCACCTGCATAGAGGCCCTCTCCAGCTGTCTCCTCGCAGCCTTTATGCAGCAGCAGCAGCAGCAGCAGCAGCAGCAGCAGCAGCAGCAGCAGCGGCGGCGGAGGCAGCTGCAGGCTCCAGAAGTCTCTCTAGACAGGGAGAAGCCGCACGGAGCAGCAGGAACAGCAGCAGCAGCAGCAGCTGCTGCTGCAGCAGCAGCAGCAGCAGATCGGGAGACAACGGTGTTCCTCAGCAGCAGCAGCACATTTGCTGCTGTGCTGCAGCTGCTGCTGTCGGCGCTGCTGCGAACGGATGATGAGGCGCTGCTGCAGGAGGGTATTTGTTGTGTGGCTCTTGCTGTTGCATGCGCTCCCGAGGTGGTAGACCAGCAGCAGCAACAGCAG
>NW_013570197.1:0-684 GCF_000499745.2 Eimeria mitis | reverse complement strand
TGCGAACGGATGATGAGGCGCTGCTGCAGGAGGGTATTTGTTGTGTGGCTCTTGCTGTTGCATGCGCTCCTGAGGTGGTAGACCAGCAGCAGCAGCAACAGCAGCAGCAGCAGCAGCAGCAGCAGCAGCAGCAGCAAGTGCCTCTCTATAACCTACTCATGTACACCGCAGGCTGTCTTCAGGCCCGCAGCGATGTCTCTGCTGCTGTCTCCTCTCGTGCTGCTGCTCTGTGGGAGCTGTTGGTTGGGGTGTATAGGCACCGTCTATCTGCTGCTCACCTGCAGGAGTTGCTGCTGCTGCTGCTGCTGCGGCACAGACAAGCAACAGACCCGCTGCTGCGCATGCAGCTGCTGCGAACCTCCTGCTGGCTGCTGCTGCAGGACCCCGAGGGCCTCTTCCCTCTTCTACTCAACTCTCGCGCCTACCAGCAGCAGCAGCAGCAGCAGCAGCAGCAGCAGCAGCAAAAGGAGCGGGCACAGCCCCCGCAGCATCAACAGCAACAGCAGCAGCAGCAACAGCAGCAGCAGAGAGAAAGGGCTGCGACACTCCCAGCAGCAGCAGCTTCCAGTGCTGCTGCTGATGCAGCAGCAGCAGCTGCTGCTGCTGAGTCCCTTAGCAGCAGCCGCAGCAGCAGCAGCACATGCAGCATGGATGTAAAGGGTGCAGCAGCAGCAGCAGCAGCTG
>NW_013570196.1:7884-10019 GCF_000499745.2 Eimeria mitis | reverse complement strand
GTAGGCGCTAGTTAACTGACACCGTCAAGTAAACTGCTACAGATGCTCAGACACTTCATCTGATACAGCAAAATGGCAGAACTAACAAAGCTTAAAGGATGTTTCTTCTCTTGGCTTTTTTCCAAGAATTGTTCTGTTCTCCAACCCCACTAGACCCGGCACTGCGGCCTTTGTGTAGTGCAAAGGCACTACAATGGATCCCTTGTGTTGCCCCTAGAGGCCTAGTATCATGAAAAGGAATAAACACTATAGAATATCTCAAGAATTACGACACTTCTAGATAGAAAAGATGCATAATAGGGTCAGACTGCTCACCAGCCGGCATCGGCTTGGGGCTGGGCGTGAGGCTGATGTTCTGGCTCTGGCACTGACCCTCAGCGAGGGTCAGAGGCAGTTCTATTATTCTGGGCTTTCTGCCTGAGCAGATAATATGAACTCCAATGCGTTTTGGTTATTTATGGTGTTTAATAGTAAATTCAGCGAGAATCATGTGTTTCGGTAGCTAGATGCAGAGTGTGCATCCAGTCAGAATAGCTTAGGGCTCATACGTAGTAACAGCGAATGCCAGCTGTTCACTACACTTTGGGGCTGGGAGAGGTGATGGCCTGACATATTGCAACACCCGTTGCGCCAAGTGTCATGCCCGCATCTCTTATAGTCGTATCAATGCGTATCTTCGTAGACAAAATTTAATGGATTCATAAATTATTTACTCAATAAACATCAATAAACACTCACACACACTTCCACTGTTCAATCAACCCTCACTCATACAGAACGAGCACGGCAATGTTGCCGTGATTGTAGTGAGTATTTACTACAGTGTGTTTGTGACGACGGCGGTCCCCGCTCTGCAATTCCCTTCCCCCGTCAGGGCCCTGCCCGTCGCCGCTTAGCTCTCACGCCGGCCCCGCACTTCTGGAGGGGGTGCTGGCGCCCCTCCCTTTCTGCGCCTACGCTTATGTTGTAGCTGTTTATTTACCCCCTTTTAGGTGCAGTGTCTGCCGCCCCTGCTTCTGCCGCAGCAGGACCGGCAGCGCCCACCGCAGCAACAGCAGTCGGGGGAATCCCCCGCCAGGCTGCTGATCGGGCCTTGCCAGCCTATTATTTTCCAATATTTATCGATTCTTAGGACAAAGGGCCAAGATTCCCACGCGGGAGCAGCTCAGCGCAGGAGAGGGCGCAGCGCGAGGCACAGCAGCCGCAACCCCGACAACATCACCGGCAGTTGCACACGACAGCCCAGACATGCTGTCGTGCCTTCAATCGGCCCATCAGCACACGCGGACGTACGCTTTTCGTCGGATCGGGGTGCAGATGTAGAATTGTCTGCCTACAGTTAGCACAGGAGCCTACACTTAGCCTTGGTAGGTTGCGTGTAAGCCGATGCAAACGTTCTATAACTACACTCAGAGGTAAAACATGCAGTAGAAGTAGCTTCGTTGAAGCTTCCTTNGATGCAAACGTTCTATAACTACACTCAGAGGTAAAACATGCAGTAGAAGTAGCTTCGTTGAAGCTTCCTTCTCTGCACGCGTCAGGCTGGCTCGTATCCGCGGCCGCAGCAAGGTGCGCTACAACTCCATTTCAGGCTGCCTCTTTCCCGCAACACCCGGGACATGAGCTCAACTCCCAGGAGGCCTGAGGAAAGGGAAAGGGCGTCAGGTGCTTTGGGGAAACTCTTACTTTGAGTTTTTACCTACATTGCAGCTCATTACTGTCCTTGATCAAGGCCAGAGGGGAGCGGTTATACTGATCTTCCAGAGGCCGTTGATGCACACACGTAGATAAAAAGGAAAGAGAAAGACAAAGGTGAAATGCCTAGCTCCTAACAAGAGAGGAATCGTGTTAACTTCAGCTTGGAGAGCTGCTTCTTCTGGTTTTTGGAAAACTGGGTACCTGGTGTAGGTAGGCATCGACCCATGCCTGCGAACCATGACAACTGTACTGGGTTCAAACTGTAGATCTATGCACTAAACACAGCCTATCTACGCTATAACGACTTAAATATTCAAATAATTTTCTTTGAAACATATTCGAGTCCATTATTCGAGTCCATTGATATTAAAAAGGGTTGCATAGGGCACACACGTTGAGTAACAGATGTGCGTGCTGTTCACTACGTGCGTTGCCCA
>NW_013570196.1:6077-7831 GCF_000499745.2 Eimeria mitis | reverse complement strand
GATTTGTATGTAGAAAGCAATGCATTGAAAGGGACATTGAGCAATAATAAGAAAAAGAAAGGTAGACAGCGTATTGAATGAAGGACCTCAAGCTGCGTGGTGCTCGTCGGCATTGAAACGGTCTCGAGTTGGGTTGTCGCGTTTTACGCCCCACAGCTACAACTTCGCTATTTCCTGTTTTCTCATGCATCGTAAATTGTTACAATATATTTTTGTTGACGGTGTGTTGCATGTCATTCCAAGGGGAGGACTGAATCACAACGTTCTTCGGTACCGCCCTGTGCCACGGCTGCGTTGGCGGTACTGGTACAAATGGGCGTGGCCGTGTCTTCTTAAGTATAGGGCGTCTGGGAAGTATTTTCAGGAAGGGAAACTCTGTACCTTCAAAGTTTCTGTTCATACTGCGCGGCCGTAGTTCGCGCAAAGGCACTGTGGCCGTTTCCAGGGTGACGTTTCGAGACGGGCCATGGACCAGCCCATTGCAGGATCCGCCGAGTTCCCCACACCGTTGGGTGCTCAAGTTTCTTCCAATGCCGCGCCATTAGGGGGAGATAATATTAGGGTCTTCTATAGGAAGTCCCACCAGCATTTTGCGGGGCGGCGCGGCTCCCGCCTGCTATGTGTGCACGCTGCGTTGGGTGTTCTCCTGTCTGTGTTGGCCGTTACTGCCTTGTTGCTGAGCTGTTTCCGTTTGGATCATTGGATTAGACGGCGTGAAAATGCGGGTAGACGGCTGGCAGGTTGGGATGACCAGCGGCTTGTCGCACACATCGTCGAGATGTGTGTCGAAATGGAAGAAGAAGCGAACCGAGCGGCCCAAATACGGTCGTCTTTGGCGGCGCAGAACGGGACCCCGGCAGGCGCTTCTCGTCCGGTCCCTCCGCCTTTGCATACGCAGTCGTCAACTACGTCAACCCCTCCCGCCCTGGGGCCACAGGCGCACCCCTCTCCCTCTACATCTCCNCGCAGTCGTCAACTACGTCAACCCCTCCCGCCCTGGGGCCACAGGCGCACCCCTCTCCCTCTACATCTCCCGAGCCTCCTGTGCCTCATCCTGGGGCCTGTATGTGGGGCGATCTAGGCCTTCACCTTTGGGATGTTGCTGTCAGGAGTGCACTTGTTGTCCTGGAAGACCCGGATGCGGGGGAGCCTGAAAGCGCAGAGCAAGCAGGTACTTCCTCTTCAGGAGCTGCACGGTTGCCTGGGCCCCCCAGGCCGCCCCTCTCCCCTGTTAGAGCGACTGGAAAACCTCAACAGAGGCAACCGTTCGAAACCCCTGCTCCAGGTGCCCCCGCTGCTCCAGCTGCTTTCGGTATTCCAGCTGCTCCAGCTTCCGTCGCTGCAGTTGCTGCCCCTGCTGTCTTCCCCGTTGGTCGTCATGCTCCAGCTTTTGTGGTTGCTTCCACTGCTCCCTCTGCCCCCGCTGCTCTTCCTGCTCCCGCTGCTGTCGTTTCTCCCGCTACCCTCGTTGCCATCGCCGCTCCCGCTGCCCTCCCTGCCCTCCCTGCTCGCGCTACTTCAGCTAATTCAGCTGCCTTCCCTGCTCGCGCTACTTCAGCTAATTCAGCTGCCCTCCCTGCTCGCGCTATTTCAGCTGCTCCCGCTGCTCTGGCTGGTGCTCGCACTACCCCCGGTACTTCAAGGGCTCCCGCTACTGCCCCTCTTCGCGTTCGCCCATCTGGTTCCGCTGCTCCCGCTGCTCCCGCTGCTCGCTCTCCAACATCCGGGTCTCCGTTCTTTCGTGCGGTGATGAA
>NW_013570196.1:5767-5977 GCF_000499745.2 Eimeria mitis | reverse complement strand
TTCAGCTAATTCAGCTGCCCTCCCTGCTCGCGCTATTTCAGCTGCTCCCGCTGCTCTGGCTGGTGCTCGCGCTACCCCCGGTACTTCAAGGGCTCCCGCTACTGCCCCTCTTCGCGTTCGCCCATCTGGTTCCGCTGCTACCGCTGCTCCCGCTGCTCCCGCTGCTCGCTCTCCAACCTCAGGGTCTCCGTTCTTTCGTGCGGTGATGAG
>NW_013570196.1:5506-5742 GCF_000499745.2 Eimeria mitis | reverse complement strand
TTTCCCCAAGGCAGCCGCAGGGCACTTCAAGTCGTCGAGAATACCAAAACGCAGGGGAAGGCCCGAGCGCTACAGTAAATCCCCCACAAGGTGGACAACCACCGAGCAAACGAGGCCGATTCGAACCGGGTCGTCCTGGCGTGGGGGGAGGTTCACGAGAGCAGTCACGACATTACTCAAGGGGAGAAACTGAAGGCAGGCCTCCAGACGAGAAGCATCAAGATGATTCTGATGAT
>NW_013570196.1:5335-5406 GCF_000499745.2 Eimeria mitis | reverse complement strand
CACGACATTACTCAAGGGGAGAAACTGAAGGCAGGCCTCCAGACGAGAAGCATCAAGATGATTCTGATGAG
>NW_013570196.1:5088-5235 GCF_000499745.2 Eimeria mitis | reverse complement strand
TTTCCCCAAGGCAGCCGCAGGGCACTTCAAGTCGTCGAGAATACCAAAACGCAGGGGAAGGCCCGAGCGCCACAGTAAATCCCCCACAAGGTGGACAACCACCGAGCAAACGAGGCCGATTCGAAGCGGGTCCTCCTGGCGTGGGGA
>NW_013570196.1:4002-5072 GCF_000499745.2 Eimeria mitis | reverse complement strand
AGCGGGGTCCGCCTCATCCCTCACCACATGCAGGTGTTGCGGACTGCGGACTGAGGTAAGCAACTTAACCCTTCAGAAAGCAGCAGGCGATGGATCGTTGTGTTTGATAGTGCTGCTGTAATAGAGGCATGACACTTTGAACGACCTGGCAGCTTGACGTGAGCAGGTTTGTTGGACTTGACAGAATTACGACGTATTGCAGCTGCTTTACAACAGCGAGCTCAGCTGGAACTCGCTCGCGCCTTAAACCCCCTCTTACCCAAGAGGCAGCACTGAATAAGGGTTCCCGGTAACTCGGCAGACGGAAACCAAGACAGTGGAGCTCTTGTTCTATTACGTAAATGCTAGAATTGCAGAAATTCCTTATATCCGCTGGAAATATACCCTTTCGGGATGCTTAGTTGAGTGTTGGGTTTATGCGGCCCGGAGGCCCCAGCTAAACCTCAGTTTGACCAGAACTGCAGCACGTGAGCGGTCATCAGGAGCTGTTGGGCTTGAAGGATTTCATCTTGGAAAGACCTGTTGATTCGGAGGGAGCGATAGACATTACGGGTGGAGGAAGTTGTCATATCTGGCGCAGGACCACCAGAAACCCCAGCTCATTGCTATCCCTCCCAACCAGCCTAGCGTGTCGGGAATTAGTACCTTATGCTTAAAGCTATTCAGCTGTACATGGTAACTCGTCAACTTCGCGATATAAGCAGAGTTCTGCCGGTCTTTCCCGATGGGTCTCATCCCGGTGAACTGCTACTGCTACTTTACTTTCCGACGGCTGATTTTGTACAACTGCATATACATTATTTTGCTAGTTGTTAGTCCGTACATTCCATTTCGTGAATATAGGCAGAATATCTGGGAGAAACTGTCGCGCCCCAGTAGAAGTTCTGCTGCCGTTGCAGCAGAAGAGCGTCGTCTGCTGTAGCACAGCTCTCTCTGCGTTCGAGCACTCTGTGGGCTGCGGGAAGAAGGATTGGTAAGACGCTGAGGCCCAAAGATGTGCAAAGCAGTGACAGTGCAGCTCATCAGCTCTTCTTGGCTAGAAACTGCGTAGGCGCTACTGAAATCGGCAC
>NW_013570196.1:3564-3902 GCF_000499745.2 Eimeria mitis | reverse complement strand
AGCGGGGTCCGCCTCATCCCTCACCACATGCAGGTGTTGCGGACTGCGGACTGAGGTAAGCAACTTAACCGTTCAGAAAGCAGCAGGCGATGGATCGTTATGTTTGATAATGCTGCTGTAATAGAGGCATGATACTTTGAACGACCTGGCAGCTTGACGTGATCAGGTTGGTTGGACGTGACAGAATTACGACGTATTGCAGCTGCTTTACAACAGCGAGCTCAGCTGGAACTCGCTCGCGCCTTAAACCCCCTCTTACCCAAGAGGCAGCACTGAATAAGGGTTCGCGGTAACTCGGCAGACGGAAACCAGGACAGTGGAGCTCTTGTTCTATTACT
>NW_013570196.1:2824-3396 GCF_000499745.2 Eimeria mitis | reverse complement strand
TTTCATCTTGGAAAGACCTGTTGATTCGGAGGGAGCGATAGACATTACGGGTGGAGGAAGTTGTCATTTATCTGGCGCAGGACCACCAGAAACCCCAGCTCATTGCTATCCCTCCCAACCAGCCTAGCGTGTCGGGAATTAGTACCTTATGCTTAAAGCTATTCAGCTGTACATGGTAACTCGTCAACTTCGCGATACAAGCAGAGTTCTGCCGGTCTTTCCCGATGGGTATCATCCCGGTGGATGCAACTGCTACTTTACTTTCCGACGGCCGATTTTGT
Organism: Eimeria mitis; assembly: GCF_000499745.2. Classification (NCBI taxonomy): domain Eukaryota; phylum Apicomplexa; class Conoidasida; order Eucoccidiorida; family Eimeriidae; genus Eimeria; species Eimeria mitis. The sequence goes on along the minus strand of NW_013570196.1, from coordinate 3,115 downwards.
ACAACTGCATATACATTATTTTGCTAGTTGTTAGCCAGTACATTCCACTTCGTGAAGATAGGCAGAATATCTACGAGAAACTGTCGCGCCCCAGTAGAAGTATTGCTGCCGTTGCAGCAGAAGAGCGTCGTCTGCTGTAGCACAGCTCTCTCTGCGTTCGAGCATTCTGTGGGCTGCGGGAAGAAGGATTGGTAAGACGCTGAGGCCCAAAGATGTGCAGAGCAGTGACAGTGCAGCTCATCAGCTCTTCTTGGCTAGAAACTGCGTAGGCGCTACTGAAATCGGCACTTC
>NW_013570196.1:2562-2724 GCF_000499745.2 Eimeria mitis | reverse complement strand
TTTGGAATTGTTTGGAGGCCGGCGAAAGTTGCTCGCTGGCGTGTGCGCATCACCTAAACTTGCACGTATGTTGTTCGGCTTGATTACCGCGTGCCGCGTGCTGCAGTTTTTAGTCTCTGCCTCTCTGTCGGTGATTCCCGAAAGCCCCCATGTGAATGAAGG
>NW_013570196.1:1806-2462 GCF_000499745.2 Eimeria mitis | reverse complement strand
GGAATTGTTTGGAGGCCGGCGAAAGTTGCTCGCTGGCGTGTGCGCATCACCTAAACTTGCACGTATGCTGTTCGGCTTGGTTACCGCGTGCCGCGTGCTGTAGTTTTTAGTCTCTGCCTCTCTGTCGGTGATTCCCGAAAGCCCCCATGTGAATGAAGCACGCCAGTGCGGGGCAGTGCTATTACTGGCCTGCCGGCGTACTCACGCTCAACCCAGCCTGTAGCCTCACGCGCTACAGCACTGGGTGTGTACACAAGTGAGTTTAACGTGGTGCTTGTTTCGGGTGTGTGGACGCCTTCAGTTCCCTACTCACCCACAGACTATGTGTTTTCCTGCTGCTTTGCTGCACTGCTGCGGCTACCTTCACGGCTGTCGTCTGCATGCTACAGAGGAACATGAAAAGCCCACCGAAGGCTCACAAGAGGAATCCAAGAGTTTGTTTCTATGCAACTAAAGGCTCATTAGTTTCGAAACAACTCCAAAAGATATGCTGTAAAAATTCGTACAGTTGCTGCACCCGCGCCTGCACCCCTGCTGCGTGCTGCGGCACACTCTCAGCGCTTCCCTCACTCGCTCCCGCCCCCTCCGCCCCTCGGATCCTCCGGGACCTGCCCGCGAGGCTCCCTACACCAGGCTGCAGCAGAGGCAGAAACGCT
>NW_013570196.1:0-1706 GCF_000499745.2 Eimeria mitis | reverse complement strand
TCACGCGCTACAGCACTGGGTGTGTACACAAGTGAGTTTAACGTGGTGCTTGTTTCGGGTGTGTGGACGCTTTCAGTTCCCTACTCACCCACAGACTATGTGTTTTCCTGCTGCTTTGCTGCTTTGCTGCGGCTACCTTCACGGCTGTCGTCTGCATGCTACAGAGGAACATGAGAAGCCCACCGAAGGCTCACAAGAGGACTCCAAGAGTTTGTTTCTATGCAACTAAAGGCTCATTAGTTTCAAAACAACTCCAAAAGATATGCTGTAAAAATTCGTACAATTGCTGCACCCGCGCCTGCACCCTTGCTGTGTGCTGCGGCACACTCTCAGCGCTTTCCTCACTCGCTCGCGCCCCCTTCCGCCCCTCGGCTCCTCCGGGACCTGCCCGCGAGGCTCCCTACACCAGGCTGCAGCAGCGGCAGAATCGCTGCTGCTACCAGCTGCTGCTGCTACTCGCTGCTGTTTCAGGTGGGCGGAGGCGTGGTGTTCGGCCCGGGAGCGACGAGGGCACCCACAGCACCTAGATATCCATCGTGACGCAAAAACAGCACCTGCAGCAACAGACAGCAAACCACTCCGCCCGTGGACGAGGCTGATAGTTAGACCGGGTGCTACAGGCGCCACCGAAGGGCTGCAGCAGCAGCAACATCAGCGGCCCTACTCCGCAGCACCCCCCAAAAGCTCCTATCTTACCTCGAACGGGGCCCATGAAGCGGCTGGCTCAGTAGCAACAGCATCTTGAGGGGACGCAGGCGTANTCTTACCTCGAACGGGGCCCATGAAGCGGCTGGCTCAGTAGCAACAGCATCTTGAGGGGACGCAGGCGTAGGAGGAGAGAAGATACTGCTCCTGCTGATGCCCAAAGGAGGGCAAGAGGGAGAGCGCAAGTTGTTACCTGTAGAGGCAGCTTCTTGCTGCCCATGCTGCTGCTGCTGCTGCTGCTCATGCAGCTGACCTGGCTGTGGGTGTGAAGGCCCTTCGATCTGCGGCCGTGAAGGCATTGCAACAGGACTAGAAGCGCCTACCATCGAGTCCCCGCACAATTCGGATGCAGCTGTTTCCTCAGATGCTCCATGTGGCGGCAGCACAACAGCAGCAGCTGCAACAGCAGCGTCTGCTGCTCCTACAGCGTCTGCTGCTGCTGTTGCTGCTGCTGCTGCTGCTGGCCCGTCGCTACCTGTCGCTTTCAGCTCACGATCTATGACGGCAGGCCCCTGTTGCTTGGCTGCTTCAGCGTTAGTCAGCAGCTGCTGCTGCAGCAGGATCCGCTGCTGCGCGCTCACATTGAAATTAGGCGGAGCAGCAAGCAGCGGTGATGCGGGTCCTCGCAGGCAGGTTTGAGGGGTATGCTGGTCGTATTGCTGCATGTAAAAGTTCACGCCTTGCGTGATGGACTCCATCGTAAAATCGTAGTTGTTTATAAACTTGCCAGCGAAAAATATCCTGCAGCAGCAGCAGCAAACATACCCAGGCACTATACCCCGTTGCTGAAGCTGCTGCAACTGTAACAGCTGCTCAGCCTGTCGATACTTTGTGAAGGCTGCGCTAGAGAGTGTATTACATCGTCTATGGAGACCGGGGGTAAACAGGCAAGCTGCAGCAGATGGTGCTGCAGCAGCAGCGGCAGCAGCACAAGTTGCAGCTGTGCTGCAGCACTCTAATAAAACTACGCGGGATGCTCTCACCTACGTACGCCGTGGGCG
>NW_013570195.1:9832-10385 GCF_000499745.2 Eimeria mitis | reverse complement strand
GGTTTAGGGTTTAGGGTTTAGGGTTTGGGGTTTAGGGTTTAGGGTTTAGGGTTTAGGGTTTGTGTTTTGTTTTGTTTAGTTAGATTTGGCGGCGGCTGACCGGGAGAAGCTCCTCTCAGCAGCGAGACAAGTCAGAACCCTAAACCCTACACCCTCATAAACCCTAAACCCTAAACCCTCATAAACCCTAAACCCTAAACCCTCGTGAACCCTAAACCCTCATAAACCCTAAACTCTCATAAACCCTAAACCCTCATGAACCCTAAAGCCTAAATCCTAAACCCTCATAAACCCTAAACCCTCATAAGCCCTAAACCCTTATAAACCCTAAACCCTCGTGAACCCTGATGCCTAAAGCCTAAACCCTCATAAACCCTAAACCCTCATATACTCTAAACCCTAAACCCTCATAAATCCTAAACCCTTATAAACCCTAAACCCTCATAAACCCTAAACCCTCGTAAATCCTAAACCCTTGTAAACCCTACACCCTCATAAACCCTAAACCCTCATAAACCCTAAACCCTCATAAACCCTAAACCCTAAACCCTTG
>NW_013570195.1:9442-9732 GCF_000499745.2 Eimeria mitis | reverse complement strand
AAACCCTCATAAACCCTAAACCCTCATAAACCCTAAACCCTAAACCCTCATAAACCCTAAACCCTCATAAGCCCTAAACCCTCATAAACCCTAAACCCTTGTAAACCCTAAACGCTTAACCCTCGTAAATCCTAAACCCTTATAAACCCTAAACCCTTATAAAACCTAAACCCTCATAAATCCTAAGCCCTCGTAAACCCTAAACCCTAAACCCTCATAAACCCTAAACCCTCATAAACCCTAAACCCTAAACCCTCGTTATAAATTCATTTTTCCGAATATTTTTTTAA
>NW_013570195.1:8933-9342 GCF_000499745.2 Eimeria mitis | reverse complement strand
CCTCATAAACCCTAAACCCTAAACCCTCGTTATAAATTCATTTTTCCGAATATTTTTTTAATTTTTTTTTTCTGCTTTCAACACACAAACAAATCTATTAATATAAAAATTAATATTAATAAATTAATTTATATTTATTTATTTATTCATTTATTTATTTATTTATTTTTTTATTTTTTTTTTTATAAAGGAGGTTAAGCAGCTGCTGACAAACAACGAATGGCTCCTCGCTGAAGAAAATAAATTTAATGAAAGCGGCGGCCTCTTTGACTTCACACACACCAAACCCGAAAGTATTTTATTTTTTATTTATTTTTTTTATTTTTTATTTATTTTTTGTTTTATTTATTTTTTATTTTATTTATTTATATATTTATTTATTTGTTTTGTTTGTTTGTTTCTTTGTTTG
>NW_013570195.1:8409-8833 GCF_000499745.2 Eimeria mitis | reverse complement strand
AAATTTAATGAAAGCGGCGGCCTCTTTGACTTCACACACACCAAACCCGAAAGTATTTTATTTTTTATTTTTTTTTATTTTTTATTTATTTTTTTTATTTTTTTTATTTTTTATTTTATTTATTTATATATTTATTTATTTGTTTTGTTTGTTTGTTTGTTTTTTTTTTTTTGTTTCATTTTATTTGGGTGAAAGCGGCGGCCTCTTTGACTTCACACACACCAAACCCGAAAGTATTTTATTTTTTATTTATTTTTTTATTTGTTTTATTTATTTTTTTATTTTATTTATTTATTTATTTATTTGTTTTGTTTATTTGTTTGTTTGTTTGTTTGTTTTTTTTGTTTTATTTTGTTTGGGTTTATATTTACCTCTTTGACTTCACACACACCAAACCCGAAAATATTTTTATTTATTTTTTTTT
>NW_013570195.1:7775-8309 GCF_000499745.2 Eimeria mitis | reverse complement strand
TTTGTTTCATTTTATTTGGGTGAAAGCGGCGGCCTCTTTGACTTCACACACACCAAACCCGAAAGTATTTATTTATTTTGTTTATTTTTTTACTTATTTTTTTATTTATTTTTTTATTTTATTTTTTTATTTATTTTTTTATTATATATATTTATTTAGTTATTTATTTGTTTGTTTATTTGTTTGTTTCTTTGTTTTTTTTTGTTTTTTTTTACTTGGGTTTATATTTATTTGTTTGACTTCACACACACCAAACCCGAAAATATTTTTATTTATTTTTTTAATTTATTTTTATTTATTTTTTTATTTGTTTTTTTATTTATTTCGTTTTATTTATTTTTTTATTTATTTTTTTAATTTTGCTTCGTTTTGTCTTCTTCTGGTTTTTCCTGTTTTGTTTTGTTTTGCTTTGTTTTATCTATTTCTCATTTCACTAATTAATTTAATAAATAAATAAATAAATAAATAAATTTATTTTTTTGTTTTTGTTTTTTCAGTGGTTGTACAGAAGATAAACCAACTAAAAGGAGAAAT
>NW_013570195.1:7604-7675 GCF_000499745.2 Eimeria mitis | reverse complement strand
AATAAATAAATTTATTTTGTTTTTGTTTGTTCGGTGGTTGTACAAAAGATAAACCAACTAAAAGGAGAAAC
>NW_013570195.1:3116-4516 GCF_000499745.2 Eimeria mitis | reverse complement strand
TTTGTTTTATTCTACTTTATCTTGTTTTGTTTCGTTTTTGTTTTTTTGTTTTGCGTTTTTTGGTGTTTTTGTTGTTTTTTGTTTTTTTTCTACAAGCAGATGAAGAAGATCTAATGAGGGGGCTAGAAGTGAAGGTATTTATATTTATTTTTATTTATTTTTATTTATTTATGTTTTTATTTATTTTTATTTATTTATATTTATTTATGTTTATTTATGTTTATCTGTTTATTTTATTTTGTTTTATTTTATTTTATTTTTGTTTTTTGGTGTTTTTTGTTGATGAAGATCAAGGGAAAGGCGTAGAAACCCGAAACCAAAAAAAAGAAAACAAAAACTAAAAAAAATACACAAATATAAAAAATAAATAAAAATAAAAAGAGTAAAATTAAATAAAAATAAAATAAAATAAAACTAAATAAAAAGAAAGAAATAAAAATAAATGTATGTGTATGTATGTGTGTCTCGAGCTGCCTATACACCCCACGTGGGGTTCCGGCGGCCAGCGTTCTTTATTAGCTTTATTTTATTTTAAAAAAGATAAAATAAATGATAAATATAAAAAAGAATAAAATAAAAATAAGTAAAAATAAATAAGAATAAATAAAAATAAATAAAAGTAAATATATATGTGTGTATGTGTGTATCGAGCTGCCTATACACCCCAAATAGTGGAAGGCTTCTCTATCAGAGCTATTGGGGGGCCAGCGTTCTTTATTAGCTTTTTTTATTTTTTTTTTAAAATAAAATAAATTCAATATATATATTAAATATAAAAAAGAATAGAATAAAATAAAAATAAATAAAAATAAATATATATATATGTGTGCGTGTGTGCATCGAGCTGCCTATACACCCCAGATAGGGTTCCACTCTCAATGGAAAGCTTCTCTATCAGAGCTTTCGGGGGGCCAGCGTTCTTTGTTATTTTTTAATCTTTTTTATTATTTTTTTTTAAATAAAATAAAATAAAAATAAATAAAAATAAATAAAAGTAAATATATTCTTTTTTATATGTGTGTGTGTGCGTGCATCGAGCTGCCTATACACCCCAGATAGGGTTCCACTCTCAATGGAAAGCTTCTCTATCAGAGCTTTCGGGGGGCCAGCGTTCTTTATTATTTTTTTATTTTTTTTATTATTTTTTTTTAAATATATTTATTTTTATTTATTTTTATTTATATTTACCTTATTTTACTCTTTTTTTTATGTGTGTGTGTGTGCATCGAGCTGCCTATACACCCCAGATAGGGTTCCACTCTCAATGGAAAGCTTCTCTATCAGAGCTTTCGGGGGGCCAGCGTTCTTTATTAGCTTTATCATTTATTTTAGCTCTTTTAAAAGTAAAACCCGCACCCTTTTATATTTTAGATGAAGTTGATGCTGCTCTGGATTTATCT
>NW_013570195.1:811-899 GCF_000499745.2 Eimeria mitis | reverse complement strand
GCAGCTGCTGCTGCTGCTGCTGCTGCAGCAGATCTGTTTTTCTGAGGATTTGTATTTGCAGAATTAACAATTTTTTTTTATTTTTTTA
>NW_013570195.1:484-797 GCF_000499745.2 Eimeria mitis | reverse complement strand
GCAGCAGCAGCAGCTGCCGCAGCAGCAGCAGCCGAAGTAGCAGCAGCAGCAGTAGTAGTAGCAGTAGCAAATATATAGAATCTTATTTTTATATAAAAATATTTTATTTATTTTTTATTTTTTATTTTTTATTTTTTATTTATTTTTATATATTTATATTATATAATACCTATTTATATCTACAGCTACATGATCTATTTTATATTTTTTATATAATTATATTTTTGTCTATTAATATATACTTATACTTATATAAATATATATAAATATATATATATAACTATCTATATTTATATATTTATATTTATATTTA
>NW_013570194.1:8393-9575 GCF_000499745.2 Eimeria mitis | reverse complement strand
TTCCTAGAGCGGCGTTCCACCGGCGGATACCTTACCCCTCTTATGTGTCTAATTACGTCTGGCCACCATAAACTTCTGTTGGCATTTTCCCCCAGTGCTTCAGCAGCACAATATAGCGCATCAAGTACGAGAAAAATTGATCCCAGGGAATTTACTGCGGGAATAAGGGACTCCGCTACAACAAACTTCGGCATGCATCCCGTTGCATACCCAACCAAACGCTCTGTGACGTGCACAAGGTCTTGAAATTCCGCGGTAGTAAGCTGTTTCTTTTTCATCAGGCGCCTGCATTGCTCCATTGCCTGTAGTGGAACTCTGCGCAGTGGGCGAAAAGACGCTGCTATTCTTGGGCAGAAACTTCTGCCCAAGTTGCCCTGCCTTTGCGGATGAAAATAGAATGGATGAGTTTGGAGAATTCGGTCAGGAACCCCTCGGTACATGCTCTCGAGCCAGATAGGAACGGCGAACGAGCCCAAGACTGTGAGGGGCGGTGGCGTAGACACCGACTGCATACCGCAAAAACAATTTCATCCTACTTATTGCGAACTTTTTACAACGTAGGGAGCAGCAGTAACAAGGACAACGTGACAACGTGATGAATTTCCGAGTTTAACGCTGAAGTTGCACACGCTCAAGACTGTTCATGCTCACCCGATCTTGAATCAAAACAGGACCCACCTGGTCACTTTGNACAGGACCCACCTGGTCACTTTGTTCTCCTGCCGGTGGGCCGGCATATGCCACCTGCTCAAGAGGGATAGGACCGAAGATTGTGGACGCCGACATAGTATAGGGTACGCTACCCACATTTGGTTGTCTAAAACTTGTGTCCCATCTAGCAGGTGGATGCATTTCAGCTGTGGACACATGACCCAGCCCGCTGGCTGATGCCTGTTCCAGACCACGCATTTCACACTTTCAAGCATACGCCTTCTCACAATAAGGGCAGGAAGACAATGGAACGTGGATATAATGGGGTGATATGGGGGCAACACTTGCTGGGATCTGCTCAGAGGCCCGACCTGGTCTAAGGAGACTTGATCTCCAAAATTTTGGGTTCCAGAGGTGGAAGGCGCTCCAAGATCCGCTGGTCGTGGTGGGTGTGCATACGAGGTTTGCTGGTACTTCTCTCTCACTGTAATAGATTTGCGGATATCGGGACCACTAGTAGTAGGCGTCAGC
>NW_013570194.1:7848-8293 GCF_000499745.2 Eimeria mitis | reverse complement strand
TCCAGAGGTGGAAGGCGCTCCAAGATCCGCTGGTCGTGGTGGGTGTGCATACGAGGTTTGCTGGTACTTCCCTCTCACTGTAATAGATTCGCGGATATCGGGACCACTAGTAGTAGGCGTCAGTTTTGGTGGACCAGGGTCCGTATCAACTGGCTCTCCCAACGGGAATTCGTCATCGTCAAATACCCAGTCGTCGGGGGAAGACGCAGGCCTGTTTTCTGACAACACTGCGTGGAAGAAATCTAAAGGGTCAGACTCACTCCCCCCTGACGTTGGACCTCGTTTTAGGCCAGCAGTGCTTGAAGACGCCCCTGGAGCCGCTTCGAGTGCTGAAGCGTCAGCAGGCAACCCTTGGGCGCCCCCAGCATCCTCCTCAGGGTCTTCAAGATTACCTGACAGTGCCTCCAGGGCTTCACTTTCTCCCTTCTCATCCGAGAGCCAAAAG
>NW_013570194.1:4554-7748 GCF_000499745.2 Eimeria mitis | reverse complement strand
CAGGGTCTTCAAGATCACCTGACAGTGCCTCCAGGGCTTCACTTTCTCCCTTCTCATCCGAGAGCCAAAATGATTCGTGCAGCACGACCTCCTCTCGAAACAGCACAGTGTCAATAAGTGAATCGAGTTCCGGGTCAAGAGGGGGTTGGGGCAATGGTGGACTCTCCTCACGCGGTTCCCTAACCTTGAAGTACTTGGCCGATTTTTCCGTGCCTAACGCTCCTCTCCTCTTTCTTTTGACGCCTCCTGTCACTCCGTCTGTGTCTAGTTGCGTTGTCGCCCACCGCGAAACCTGGCCCTTGTAGGGTGCTACACTTCCCACTGTGGGAGACGTAGATGCCTCAGTTTCTGATTTGGCGTGTTCAAATTGACCCCCAAACACCGGCTCTAATCCCTCTGCACGGAGTTCAGAGGAATCTGAAGAGTCCTCTGAACTCGCTTCTAGACTGCACCAGTCGGATTCGTTACCCTCTTCGCCTTCTCTGCTGCTCGCAAGTCTACGCCATAAAGACCATGCATATCTCCTCTTCCGGATAGACAAACTGCACATGTAGATAAATAGCATAACAGCTGTGATTACGGCAAACGAAGTGAAGGGTAACAGCGCCTTCGGCGCTTGCGCTGCCCTGCTGGGCTGGGCCCGTCTTTGGAACGCTTCCTTGTGACGTTCGTCGACTACGCCCCGCACGAAGTCGAAGCGCAGGTGTTCCTGCGCCTGATGCCACGCAAGAGGCGCATCTGCAAACTGCGAGCGTCTCGTCATAGATTTGCAGTCAGCGTGCTACCTTCAAGCTGGGAGTATGCAGACATTCGGCGCCTGTAGAGCAGCAAGTGCGAACCCTGAAGTCTTTTTACAGAGAAGGCGAAATTATAGGCTGCAGCGGGACAGGGACAAGACTATGACAAATGTCTTGTGCAGGAGCATATATCCAAGGTTCCTGACGACGGCTGCTCCACACGCCGTCAGGTACACCGGGGAAAAATTGACCTCGGCAGTGCTCTGGAGCCGTGGACCAGCTGAAGTTGAGAAATTAATCCAATCTCCACACATATGGAAGTTACAAATGTTTAACAGATATCGGAGTGGCTATGCGAAGCAGCCAAGAGAGGGTATAGACCACACGCCTCAGATCAAGGCTTCCGCGACCGAGAGACTGCATCTGTTGTATCTTACGAAGAGGGACTATATGAAACTATTGGTCACGAATAGAACCTCAAACGTAAAAAATAACAATCAGTGCTTATCTGCAGGAAAAGTGATTTTTTGCTTTGGAATGAAGCAGCCAAGTGGTACCTGTGCGATGGCGTCCTTTCCAGGCGAACCGCCTTGGTCGCTCGTTGTCTGCAGGCAATACTGGCGTTATTCTCAACCTAAGTACCGAGGAAAGAGAACTAAATGCGCGTACTACTTTCGAGGTTAGTAAAATTGAGGTAGTGGGGTGAAATTAGGGAACGCATTTTCCTTTTACTGCGGCAAGCGGGTGTTACGTAGTGCGGCGCACTACAATACTGCTGGGATATGTGCCATTATTAGCAAGCAACACTACGCTACGAGATATCGAATCGCCAGATAGTTATATCCGCTGGCATTCCGTTATAACGGGTAAACGTCTATCTCAGCGCAGTGGAAGCTCGTGGGAGTAAGAGAGTTACCGAACCTGCTGGCGAGTCTGGGTAACTGTCCGACCCATGGGCTGCAGCGACCCCTCCAAATGATGGNTTACCGAACCTGCTGGCGAGTCTGGGTAACTGTCCGACCCATGGGCTGCAGCGACCCCTCCAAATGATGGATCGCTACTGCCCATGGAAACTGTAGAGCCAACTGGCTCTACAATTTCGTAATCCTGAACTATTTACATATATATAATTTCAGAATTCTACTTACTTTTATTGTTTGATCTGCGTGACAAATCCTATACCTCAGGGCCCTCCTTCAGTATCTCGGCTACGAGGAACAGTGTGATACGGCACTACGGTCCGAGTGGCGGTCGGCCCGTGGGGGATTGTTTCTTGAGTATATAACGGTTTAACTCACTACCAAAGAATTAATATGTAAATATATTCGTCAGAAAATATACGTTTTCCTCCGCAAATCCTCCGGCAAGCCCGGGGGATCCCCCGTTGAACCCCTGGGGAACCGTGGATTGTCTTCCACGCAGCGTTAGGTGTAGTGCGCGTTGCCGCTATACATCCACTTAAGTCTCTGCTACGGGACTTCTAAATAAACTGATCATGATCTCCAAGTTCATAACGGAAAGAATTCAGACCAGTTTTTGAATAGTCGAGGGGAGCGTTCACCACGGCAAAGCTGGCGCTCCCTTGCAGCGATGCGTTAACCGCAAGGGGCTACAGGCCCGTAAGCGTGTGTAACGCTTGCTCTCTGGCCTTAATCAAGGACCGATGCGAGCTGGAATGTAGGTAAAGACTTACAGCAAGAGTTTCTCAAAAGCAGCTGACATCCTTCCCCCTGNATGCGAGCTGGAATGTAGGTAAAGACTTACAGCAAGAGTTTCTCAAAAGCAGCTGACATCCTTCCCCCTGTCCTCAGGCCTCATCGGCGTCGAGGGGCTGGGTGCTGCGGGGAGGCGACAGTCTGGAGTGTTGTTACAGCCCACCTCGCTGCGGATGGTAATACAAGCCAGTTTCACGCATGCAGAAAAGGAGGTTCCAATGCAGATTCCTTTGCTGTATGCTTTACCCCTGAATGTACTCTTAGAACGTTTGCATTGGCTTACACGCAACCTACAAAGGCCAAGTGAAGGCTCCTGTGCTAACTCATGCTACATCTGCTCCTCTGTTGGCAAAAAAACGCACGCCCCCGTGAGCTGGTGGCCATGTTGAATGTGGTAGGGCTGCGCCATCTCTCCTGTAGCTCGCGTTTCCTGTCCCTTTGCGGACGCTTCTCGCTGTGCAGTGGCCGCACCTCCCGTGCCATCCAACTGCTGCTGCTGTGCGGATACAAGGGAATGGTACTCCTCTGCTGCTGCATGTGGTTTACTGGTGCTTGAAAGGCTGCTCCTCGTGTTGCTGCTGCTGCTGCAGCTGCTGCTGCTGTTCGCCTCGCTGTTGCCGTTCCTGATGATGACACGGTAAGGAAATAGTTAAGAGGAGCATTTGTCTTCAATATAGAGTCAATTCTAGATATGAGAGCATTAAGCTCATCCATTGCTGCATCTGACTCCAACAGGGAGTCA
>NW_013570194.1:0-4543 GCF_000499745.2 Eimeria mitis | reverse complement strand
CAAAACGAGCGGGAGGCCTGCCCCCTTGTCTATAGTGGCCAACAACAAAGCTGAACTCACACGCCATTCCGCTTATCCTGGACAGACTTCTAGGCAGGGAAAATCTTGGGACATGCTAGTACCTGGCCCCTTCTATGTGATGTGTAAGCGCAGGCCACCAACTTTCCTTCTGACTGTTAGCCCCAAACAGTTTTGCCGCACAGTACAAAATGTCGACAACGGGAATTACTGCGTTCAGCGCTGGCTCAGTACCACCCGCCTGCATGCGTCCAGCTGCATATCGAAATAGCGGTTCAGCGTGGGACACAAGCACTTGGAACGGGCACCCAGCGATTAATGCATTCTTCAGGATCTCCCTGCATTCCACCATTGTACACACTGGAGAACGGGTGGTTTTCAATAGCTTCTTCTGGGGCGCTGCGATACATGTTATGCAGGCGCTCAAGAGGAATCAGAACGTTCTTAGGTGTGGACAACGTTGACGCAGATGCGGACTAAAAGAGTCGTACCACGATTATAATAGTATATTTCGTTCCACTCCATTTTTTCTACTTAAGTTTAAAGCAGAGGAAGCGGCCAGCATGTGATGACGTTATTAGCCGGCAATGGTCGAGGGCACTATACAGCCTAGGCTTCATTTTTGGCCTACGCCGCACATAACAAGCTTCACCTATTCACTTCTTTCCTTTGTTTCCGACGGCATCGCCCCCGTGATTACGGGAGACAGGGGCCTGAATGCAGGGGACGCCCAACTCGAGGACGGCTGGCTTCTGAGAACGGCATCGTCAGAGCCTGTTTATCGGTGAGCAGACCAGTCAATATTTGAGGCTGTTAGCACTGCGTATGCGAGTTCACAATTTCGAGCTTCTGCCCTGACGCAACACCTCGAACAAGAAGACAGTTACTGGGTGTTTTTCGGGATCGATCGCTGGCACTGAAGCAAAGAGATGCTTGTCTTGCTTACATCGTCCGCGGAAGAGTCCCACTGTGGCTTTTCAGAGCTGGAACGAGATCCTGGATAGTTAGCGCCTCGAACAACGATAGGCCTCCTGCCCCACAACTGGGGCTNGGGGCTTTCAACGTCACACGGTAGTGTGGCGGTCGTACTGCTTACCACAATAAAGCTCATTGTATCGCCAGTAACTTTTTCACCAGCACCTGAAATTTCGCGTTCGCTGCCACTCCACGACGCATAAAAGGGGCAGAGTGTTCTGTATCGGTTTCCTTTTCCCCGTCCAGTTGGGAAACGTTCCCCCCCAATCCGCTGGTTTGCTTTGCCCAGGAACGGCCTGAAGAGTCAAACCTGCTCTGGGGAGACCTGAACCAGTTTCTTGGGGGGTTCAGGGTGCTGAACCGTGGCTGGACCTATCGGGCTCATCACTTTCCTTGACACCCGAGCTGCCAGCGAGCCTGCGGCTGAAAGGGGGGACATCTGTCCTCTCTTGCGTAAACAGACTGTTCCATAGGTAATAAATATGACAAACAAGACGGCAACAAACGCCGCGTGCAGTGTTCGCGCCTCTGGCGGTCGCGGCGCTGTGAAAGGCCTGGCGATGTTCTGCAACATCTCTTTGTGGCGCCCGTCATCCTGATTCGCTGGGGCATACGCGTGTGAATTGGAGTATACTTGATGCCACGTATGATATTCGACCTCAGAGTGCAAGCTAGCGCCATAGAACTGTATTCAGTGCCTAGCACGTACAGACATTGGAGCCATTGGTGAACGTCGTTGCATTGCCTGAAGCATCCAACAGAGAACTTGGAGTAATGCGCTGCAGCTATTTTCTGAACCCAAATTGTAAGGACAATCCAGCAGCTTTTGTTTGGAAGTCTATGTTCGTGCTCTGGAGTGATCGCCTTTGCACGGGGTGATGGTAGCCATTAAAAAGAAAACGACTTCCACGAGAGAGGGAGCCGATGCCAGACTGAAATCTTAGGTGGATTTATTACAATATATANGAAAACGACTTCCACGAGAGAGGGAGCCGATGCCAGACTGAAATCTTAGGTGGATTTATTACAATATATAAAGCGTTCTATGCGTGTTACATAGATGGTGGGTTATAGATGGAAATACCCGGGGGTGCGTCACATCCTCCGATACCAACCGGAGATCGGAACTTAGTCGACTCCCGAAGCCAGGAGGGCACGGTGGATCGCAGCATAAAAAACATTGACAATCAACGAAGTTCATCAAATCAAGGTTTTTACTAAGGTGTTCCGCTACTAGTTTAATGAGCTGAACGATGCGACAGGTCGAACCTGTTGGGTAAAGACTCGCTGGCGCTGCCAGTGTCCCAGATGCTCGCTACGATGTGTGGCTACCCCTTCATATGTAGTAGAAGAGAGGACCAAATTAACGCCAGCATAGCAGGTTCTATACCTTATCGCAGTGAAGAAGTTACACATTGGCACTTCTTACTGCCCTTAACGGTCGGCGCGTTGGCCAGTTGCGACCAGGTACTAATGCTGTCTGCTGGCTCCCCCCCCGCTATTTCGGAACTAGAGGAGCTTTCATTAGAATTCGGATGTTGATTAGTCCAGGACTTTGCTTCATCCCTCTATTTGAGTCGCCCCATCTTGATATTTGAACATTTAGCCCAGAAACTTTGTCCGCTTCCGTCAGTTCTTCCATTGGTAGTTCCCTTGCCCTCAGCAGCCTTACTAGAGAGCGTCAATTCATCTACGGGCGTCAATATATCTGGTCCATATCTTACCGGAAGACGTCCGTCAGCCACTGCAAAAGTGCAGCACTGCGTTAACAACGCTGGTGCCTGTTTATATTATTCATGTCATCGCAATTCCCCTGGGTATACGGAATTCTCGAATTCCACCAGTGCGCAGGTTGCCTGCAGGCCTTCCTCACTTTTTCTAAACCGCGTGCGGCTGGAGCAAATATGGCACATGACCCACATCTGTGCCCCGTCGGTGCGCAAGTGCCATTTCAAANCGTGCGGCTGGAGCAAATATGGCACATGACCCACATCTGTGCCCCGTCGGTGCGCAAGTGCCATTTCAAAACCGGTGACTTGTTGACTGTTTTGTTGACGGCGCGCTCTCCTGTCCACTTGGCTTAATGGAATTGTGCCACTCACTGGAGTCTTTTCGCCAATTGTCCCACTTGGCGTTCTTGAACACTGTCGACCTGGGTGACAGAAAAATTGCCAATTTTAAGCCAACCACAAGTTGCAAAGGGGGCCTTCGCCCAATCCTGAAGTAGTCCAACGCAACGTTCAGCGCATTTAAGATGGCAGAACTCCAGCACGGCCTCCTCATCACTGTTTCACTTGACCCCCCGCGGTACCTTGCATTTTCTATATGATGCACTATCGAGGGCCACCACGAATCCTTCTTGGAAGCATCTCCAAGCACTTCTGCTGCACAGTATAGCGTATCGAGAATCAGAAACACCCTTCCCAAAGTTTCGACAGCATATGATGTCGTGGAAGGTCGATTATGAGCCGGCATGTGGGTGGATGCATATCCGGACAAGCGCTCCGTGTAGTCCAAAAGCTTTTCAAGCTCTTCTTTGGTCAGCCGCAGCTTCTTCAGCAAGCGCCTGCACTCCGAAAGCAACGGCACTGCACTTGCGTGACAAACATACGATGATGCTGCCTTCTCTTCGCTAAAACTTCGCCCGCTAAGGTTTTGCTGCCTTCCGGCATGACGGTAAAACGGATGAGTTCTCAAAACCTCGTGAGACACCCCTCCAAGGATTTCTCCAAGATACCCAAACGCAGCAATGAGGCCCTCTGTTGCGGAGCGCGCCCGCGAAGATAGCAACTGGGCAAACCATACCACAGTGACAACACAGTTTCCCGTCCCACTGCAATTCTCTATTAGCAAAGCAACAATCGCAACTGCTGTATCTCGACAAGCAGCACAGACGTTTAATGAAGGGAATGGCAAGCGAGAATAGCAAGCGAGTCCAACGCTTGGCTTGCTCCGCAAATACCACAGCACATAAAAAAGGCCCACCTGTTCAGTTTGTTCGACTGCCTGCAGCGAGTCCTCAGTCATGGTTCCTACAGAATCCTGGATGGCACTGCTGTCCGCGGTGGATGGCAATGAGCTTCGAACAACGGTTGTTTCCACTGTACTTGCTGCCATTCCCTGCTCAGGAGCCGTGGACTGCTCAGGGGCACGTGCTCGAAGCGATACATCAGCGGACTGTTATTCCACAACACGCATTTAACACCCAGAAATCCACCGCTCGTCAACAGAAGCACGAGGGGGCAAGCGCCGTTGGATAGAGCGGAACTATTGGGCAACAGTCGCTGAGATTAGACGGATTTCCACCTGGGCAGCCTCTCCAAAGAACTTATTTGTGACGCCTCAGTCAAGGAAAAATTGCCCACCTGTTTAGCTGGCCCTCCTGTCTGCAGTGATACCTCAGCTGTGGCACTTGAAGGAAGCCGCATGGCACTGCTGCCCGAGGTTGATGACAGCAAGCTTCGAAGAAAGGAAGATTCCACCGCGCTGGTTTCTATTTCGTGCGTAGGACGCGTGGAAGGTTCAGTTGAAGACATTCGAAGCCAAGCTG
>NW_013570193.1:9684-10392 GCF_000499745.2 Eimeria mitis | reverse complement strand
AGCGCCGCCAGCAAACTACGCAGCGGAACGAGCTCTCGCAGTATACGCAGCTTGAATCTATGTCTGTATAAAAATATAAAAATATAAAAATATTATATTATTATATTATTATAATTATATTTATTATATATTTATATTTATAGAATAATAATAGAAAAAAAAGCAGAAAAAAAAAGAAAAAAAGAAAAAAAAAGAAAAAAGAAAGAAAACACCCAGTATATGCAGCTTGAATCTATGTCTGTATAAAAATATAAAAATATAAAAATATAGTTTTATTTTATTATTATAATTATATTTATAATATGTTTATAATAAAAGAATCATAAAAGACAAAAAAAACAGAAAAAAACAGAAAAAAACAGAAAAAAACAGAAAAAAACAGAAGAAAACAGAAAAAAGAGACAAAACACCCAGTATACGCAGCTTGAATCTATGTCTGTATAAAAATATAAAAATATTATATTAATATATTATTATATTATTATAATTATATTTATAATATGTTTATAATAAAAGAATCATAATGGGGAAAAAAAACAAAAAAAGCAGAAAAAAAACAGAAAAAAGAAAGAAAACTCGCAGTATACGCAGCTTGAATCTATATGTCTGTATAAAAATATAAAAATATAAAAATATAAAAATATAAAAATATAGTTTTATTTTATTATTATAATTATATTTATAATATATTTATAATATGGGTTTAGG
>NW_013570193.1:9067-9547 GCF_000499745.2 Eimeria mitis | reverse complement strand
CTGCAGCAGCAGCAGCAACAGCAGCAGCAGCAGCAGCAGCAACAGCAGCAGCAGCAGCAGCAGCAGCAACGGCAGCAACAGCAGCAGCAGCAGCAGCAGCAGATTGCATTGCGTCATTATATTTTTTTGTTTGAATTATACATATATAAATAGATAAATAAAAAAAATAAAAAAAATAAATAAACAATAAATACGTAAATAAACAAATAAACAAATAAACAAATAAACAAATAAACAAATAAATAAATAAATAAATAAATAAACAAAAGAAATAAAAAATAAATGTGTAATATTATTTTTTTGTTTAAACAAAAACAACAAAAGTTTATATAAACCCCCCCTCAAAGAAAACAGCATCAATATAAATATAAATAAATAAATATAAATATAAATATAAACATAAATACATAAAAAGATAGAGAAAAAGATAGAGAAAAAAACAGAGAATAAAACAAAAACAAATAAATAAACAAACAAATA
>NW_013570193.1:8602-8967 GCF_000499745.2 Eimeria mitis | reverse complement strand
TACATAAATAAATACATAAAAAGATAGAGAAAAAGATAGAGAAAAAAACAGAGAATAAAACAAAAACAAATAAACAAAAAGAAAGGTACCTGGGTCTGTAATATGATCTGTTTGTTTAAACAAAAGCAACAAAAGTTTATATAAAACTCCTCCATCAAAGAAAAGAGCATCAATATAAATAAAGATAAATATAAACATAAATACATAAATAAATACATAAAAAGATAGAGAAAAAGATAGAGAAAAAAACAGAGAATAAAATAAATAAACAACTGCATACGTGGGTCTGTAATATGATCTGTTTGTTTAAACAAAAGCAACAAAAGTTTATCTAAAACTCCTCCATCAAAGAAAAGAGCATCAAT
>NW_013570193.1:8433-8502 GCF_000499745.2 Eimeria mitis | reverse complement strand
TTGTTTAAACAAAAACAACAAAAGTTTATATAAACCCCCCCTCAAAGAAAACAGCATCAATATAAATAT
>NW_013570193.1:6495-8333 GCF_000499745.2 Eimeria mitis | reverse complement strand
AAGCAACAAAAGTTTATCTAAAACTCCTCCATCAAAGAAAAGAGCATCAATATAAATAAATATAAATATAGACATAAATACATAAATAAATACATAAAAAGATAGAGAAAAAGATAGAGAAAAAAACAGAGAATAAAACAAAAACAAAACAACATACCTGGGTCTGTAATATGATCTGTTTGTTTAAACAAAAGCAACAAAAGTTTATCTAAAACTCCCCCATCAAAGAAAAGAGCATCAATTTCATCTTTTTCTGGCAGTTCCATCGTCATGCTGCAGACAGCCCGCAGCAGTATTTCTTTAATCATTTGCTGCACCGAGAAACTCTCTGCTGTCTCCAACACTTTACATAATAATAATAATAAATGCTCGTCCTCCTGCTGCTCCTGCTGCTGCTCCTGCTGCTGCTGCTGCTGCTGCTGCTCCTGCTGCTGCTGCTGCTGGTGATGGTGCTGGTGCTGGTGCTGGTTCTGGTGCTGGTTCTGGTTCTGTTGTTCTTCTTCTTCCTGCTGCAGCAGCAGCAGCTGCTGCTGCTGCTGCTGCTGTTGCTGCTGCTGCTGCTGCTGCTGCTGCTGCTGCATTGCTGCTTCTTGGAAGAGTATTTGTCTAAATATTTGTGTTTGTGTCTCCGCAAACAAATGCAGAATCTCAACGGAGACAGTTAGTGGGTGGGGCTGAATAAAACCATCATAACATAAAGGAGAAGGCCGGTGCTGCAGCAGTCCCTCTTTTATTATGCGAGATATGTTCTCCTCTCTCAGCTGATACAACACAACACAACACAATATATAAATAAATATATTTATTTTTATGTTTATATTTATTTATTTGCGTTTATATTGATGTATTTATGTTTATATTTATTTATTTATGTTTATACAGAGGAGACAGCCGGTGCTGCAGCAGTCCCTCTTTTATTATACGAGATATGTTCTCCTCTCTCAGCTTATATAACACAACACAACACAATATATAAATTAATATATTTATTTTTATTTTGTTTATGTTTATATTTATTTATTTGCGTTTATATTGATGTATTTATGTTTATATTTATTTATTTATTTATTTATGTTTATACAGAGGAGACAGCCGGTGCTGCAGCAGTCCCTCTTTTATTATGCGAGATATGTTCTCCTCTCTCAGCTTATAGAACACAACACAACACAATACAAATATATAAATATATTTATTTTTATTTATTTATGTTTATATTTATTTATTTGCGTTTATATTGATGTATTTATGTTTATATTTATTTATTTAGGTTTATACAGAGAAGGGCGGTGCTGCAGCAGTCCCTCTTTTATTATACGAGATATGTTCTCCTCTCTCAGCTGATACAACACAACACACAATAAATATTTATTTTTATATTTATTTTTATGTTTATATTTATTTATTTGCGTTTATATTGATGTATTTATGTTTATATTTATTTATTTATTTATTTATTTATTTAGGTTTATACAGAGGAGACAGGCGGTGCTGCAGCAGTCCCTCCTCAGCTTATATAACACAACACACAATAAATATTTATATTTATATTTATTTTTATTTATTTAGGTTTATCTTTATTTTTATTTATTTAGGTTTATGTTTATATTTATTTATTTATTTATTTATTTATTTATTTATTTATTTAATTTATTTATTTATTTATTTATGTTTATACGAGAGACGTTCTCCTCTCTCAGCTTATATAACAAAACACAAATAAATAAATACATAAATATTTGTATTTATATTTATATATTTATATTATGTTTATCTACATAGATCGCTAGCCAGATCCCCAGCTAGCTAGCTAGCCAGCTCCCCACCCAGCTAGCTAGCTA
>NW_013570193.1:5177-5374 GCF_000499745.2 Eimeria mitis | reverse complement strand
CAGCGGGAGAAGAAGGAGGAGAAGAAAGAATAGAAATGATAGAGTGTGCGTTTGTGTTTATAATACACTGCAACTGAGTCAGAGAGGTTTCGTCTATACACCTGGCGAGAGCTACATCTCTGAGATACATTAATCTATAATGAAAATGTACAAGATATATAAACTGCTGCTCCTGTTCATCCTCTTCTTCTTCTTCT
>NW_013570193.1:3757-5077 GCF_000499745.2 Eimeria mitis | reverse complement strand
CAGCGGGAGAAGAAGGAGGAGAAGAAAGAATAGAAATGATAGAGTGTGCGTTTGTGTTTATAATACACTGTAACTGAGTAAGAGATGTTTCGTCTATACACCTGGCGAGAGCTACATCTCTGAGATACATTAATCTATAATGAAAGTGTACAAGGTATATAAACTGCTGCTCCTGTTCATCCTCTTCTTCTTCTTCTTGCTGCTGCTGCTGCTGCTGCTCCTGCTGCTGCTGCTGCTGCTCCTGCTGCTGCTGCTGCTGCTGATCCTGCTGCTGTTGATAGTTTGTTTCTGCTGTTTTTTTTTCTTGTTTTACGGTGTCTTTGTCTTTTGTATTTATTTCATTTGTATTTTGTGTATAAAGATAGTTTATATGATGATAGCCTTCATCTATATAATTTTTATTTTTTTTATTTTTTTTTGTTGCTGCTGCTGCTCCTGCTGCTGCTCCTGCTGCTGCTCCTCCTCCTGCTCCTGCTGCTGCTGCTGCTGCTGCTGCTGCTGCATGCAAGACAGGCCTGAACTGTACCCTAGAGAAAAACTGCGTATGGGGTAGATATGTTTGTTGCTGTTGTATATCTTCATCATATTCTAAACAAAGAAGAACATCAACCCAAAATATATTAGATAAAAGTAAAGACAAGCTGTCTATACACCCGGAGAACCCCACAAGTATTCTTTTTAATATACTACACATCTGCTGCAGTCCTATTGATGCTTCTTGTCTTTGTCTTTGTCTTTGTCTTTGTCTTTGTTTTTTTTTTTCTTCTCTACTCCCTCTCTCTTCTCTATCATCTCCTTCTTCTCCCTCTATACTCAGCCGCACCCCTGCTGCTGCTGCTGCTGCTTCAACGCTGCTCTCACCACCAGCAGCAGCAGCAGCAGCAGCAGGAGCAGCAGCAGCAGCAGCAGCAGCAGCAGCAGCAGCAGGAGAAGAAGGAGAAGGGGTATCTTGCTGCTGTTCTTTTGTATCTTCTATAAGCTGATGCATCAAATTAAAAAACGAAGACAACCACTTTTTATTTATTATCTCCTGCTGCAGCTGCATGCATAGATGGGGCTGCTGCAGCTCATACTCTATCTGCTGCAGCAGCAGCGGCAGCGAGGAGACAGTAAGAGGTTCTATCCCCCCCCCCCCCTCTCTGTCTCCTTCTTGTCTCCCCCCCCACAAACTGTCTCCTCTCAGCAGCACGGAACTGTCTCCATCTGCATCAGCAGCAGCAGCAGCAGCAGCTGCTGCTGCAGCAGCAGTATTTTGTGTTGCTGCTGCAGCAGCATCTCCTGCACCACCACCACCACCACCACCACCACCAGCACCACCGC
>NW_013570193.1:3300-3657 GCF_000499745.2 Eimeria mitis | reverse complement strand
AACTGTCTCCTCTCAGCAGCACGGAACTGTCTCCATCTGCATCAGCAGCAGCAGCAGCAGCAGCTGCTGCAGCAGCAGCAGCAGTATTTTGTGTTGCTGCTGCAGCAGCATCTCCTGCACCACCACCACCCCCACCACCGCCACCAGCAGCAGCACCACCGCCAGCAGCAGCAGCAGCAGCAGCAGCAGCAGCAGCAGCAGCAGCAGAAGGATTTATATCTCCATCTATATCTTCATCTTCTTCCTCATTCATACTACCTGCGCATGCATAAGGAGACAATAAATAAATATAAGACCAAAGACAGAAGCAGCCGTGGGGGTGTTGAAATGATAGAGCTCTATATACAGTCTCTGTCT
>NW_013570193.1:2814-3200 GCF_000499745.2 Eimeria mitis | reverse complement strand
TACCTGCGCATGCATAAGGAGACAATAAATAAATATAAGACCAAAGACAGAAGCAGCCGTGGGGGTGTTGGAATGATAGAGCTCTATATACAGTCTCTGTCTCCTCTTCTTCTTCTTCTTCTTCTTTCTCTTCTCTTTCTGTCTCTCTTTCTCTTTCTGTCTCTTTTTCTTTTTCTTTTTCTTTTTCTTTTTCTCTTTCTCTTTCTCTTTCTGTCTCTCTTTCTGTCTCTTTTTCTTTATCTTTATCTTTGTCTCCTTTATCTTTATCTCCTTTTTCTTTCTCTGTTTCTTCTGTTTCTTTTTCTTTTTCTTTTTCTGTTTTTTCTTTATTTTTATATATTTGTGTTTTATATTTTTTTCTTTTTTTTCTTTTTTCCTGCCAGGTG
>NW_013570193.1:0-776 GCF_000499745.2 Eimeria mitis | reverse complement strand
CTGCATCTGCTGCTGCTGCTGCCTCTTCCTTAGCCAGCACGGCCTCTCCTTTGGCTGCTGCTGCTGCTGCATCTGCTGCTGCTGCTGCTGCTGCTGCTTTTGTTGCTGCTGCTTCCTTCTTTGTTGCTGCAGTAGAACGTCTCTCCTCACCAGAGGGCCCCGCAGCCTTCGCTGCAGCAGCAGGTCCTGAAGCAGCAGCAGCAGCAGCAGCAGCTGCTGCTGCTGCTTCTGCTGCTGTCTGCATGTGTTTCTCCTCCTTGATGCAGTGCTTTGCTGCTGCTGTTGCTGCTGCTTCAGCAGCTGGTGTTGCTGCAGCAGCAGCAGCAGACGTTGAAGCCCCACCGCGGACCCCATGAGCATCTCCTGCAGCTAAACCCTGCTGCTGCTGCTGCTGCTGCTGCTGCTGCTGCATGCGAGCTGCTGCAGCCCCGTCTGTAGACTCAGGGGCCCCCGCCGAATGGCGGTTACCTGTAGTCTCCATGTCTGCTGCTGCTGCTGCAGCAACTGCTGCTGCTGTTGATGCTGCTGCAGCTCCTGCTGCTGCCGTGCCTGCTGCTGCAGCTACTGCTGCTGCTGCAGCTACTGCTGCTGCTGCAGCTACTGCTGCTGCTGCTGCTGCTGCTGCTGCTGTACAGTTTGCTGCAAAAGGCGTGGAGGTAGAAAAGTATCGGGGAGCCCCCTGTGCATGCAGCAGCAGCTGCTGCTACTGTTGCTGCTGCTGCTGCTGCTGTTGCTGCTGCTGCTGCTGCTGCTGCTGTTGCTGCTGCTGCTGCTGC
>NW_013570192.1:26146-28380 GCF_000499745.2 Eimeria mitis | reverse complement strand
TATGTTTTTGGAGTTCGGCATGCGCGCAACTAATAAATGTGCCGCTGGATTTTCTTTGAGCGCGGCATCTAATGGCCAATTGTTCATGCCAATGTAATATACTAGGCAGAGTCGAACGGGAAGCAGGCCGTCTGTTTGCAAGCACGTGACGCTGCCCGTACGTCTTGAGCATATTCGATTATCGTTGGTCTTCCTGTAGGAGACGCTTCAAAAGCGGAGCTCCATGCAGCAAGTTGCATTGCTCTGCATCTGGTGTTATGTTTGAGGCTGGTTTATTTACCATGGTTCGAAAAAGCTCCATCTAGCGATAACGGTTTTCACAGTAGTTGGCGGAAAGCTGGGGTTCCTGCATGTGTGCACACCTCGGGGTTATGCAGTTTGTGTCCACTTCTCTAGCGGCTCGATTCGGCGTACCATTTTCTCGTGTGGATGGCTCGGTTTCTTGGCAGCAAGTGTGAAAATAATGATCTGCCGAAGTCGCGGACATGCGAAGATTTCGGCAAGGCAGTTTGTAGCAAATCTGAACCACGCCAGGCACAAAGGCTCCCTGGTTTAGGCTTTATGGTACGGGGTTTAGGGCTTAGGGTTGAGGGATTGTGGCGTCGCTGTGGGTACTGTGACGTTCCAGTTCGTACGAGATACGACATGGATGCATCTTCACGTGCGCACAGGTGTTTTGGGCATCAGTGTGGAAAGAAGCGGACGGTTGCATTGCTTTAGGCTTGCTCGTCCTCGGTATCTACTGTTGCAGCGGAGTTTTGCTCCGCGACATGCAGTTACAAAAAAAATCGTGAAATCAGAAAGGCCCAGGCTAACTCGTTATGAAGTATATGCGCAGAGCAGTGCGCAGTAGGAAGCAGTAGCCGCTTACCGATGATCCGCGTCTTGCGTTCAGTAATATTGACAACCCGTGGGGTGTGTATGGTAATAATTCTGTCGGCAAACTGGAATGGCAAGGGGAAACCCGCGGCAAACTGCTCATTCAACGTTAGTTGTGTAAATACTAACGATGCATGCACGAAAGAACGCGGATCCTGTAGGTCAATTGGGGCCTATCGGGTACCACACAACAAAGTGTGTGGTACCCGATAGGCCCCAATTGGTCGTGCGGGCAGTCGTCTCTGATTCCATAAATTGGTTGGGGTTTGGAGTACTGCATATGAGACTGAATATGCCACTGTTTTTTGTTCGAGTTTTGCAGCCCACGACAACGTGCGCACAGTATTCCAATACTATAACCCGAGGCAAGTGGGGAGCAAGCAATCGCTCTGCGCGTCTATGAATTTGCCCCTACGTTTTGAGCATTTTCTATTCTTCTTCCAACAAGCAGCAGTTTGACAAGGAACCTGCATGAAGCCAGCTGCATTGCCTTGTTCTTTCTTGAATATTTAGCTTGCTCTTGCGTCAACGGCCCTGTTTAAAATAAGCTGCTTTTCCCGATAGAATGCAAGCAGTGTTTTGGTCAAGTGTGAACATCGTGGGGTCATGCAGGTTCTCTACACGCGTGTACAGCCGAATTTTGGCACTGCCGCCCCTGGCTTTGCAGTCACGCCGTTGTGCCCAGAACGTATGCCTTTAGATGCGAATCACTATCCTAGGCGCAGTCCTTTGCATTGCCATGTTCCCGCGCTTTCGCTAGAGAGGCATGAATGCGTATCTCCATGCAAACAGATTCATCACGCTGCGGCGTGAGAAGTGGGAGCTCTATTTGCTTCCGGCATGCTTTTCTCTAGTATTGACTTTGGCGGCTGTTTCGGCGCTGTGGTATGCATTTGCAAGACAGACTTTGACATCAAAACGGTCTGCATTAATTGGCATTGTAGGATATGAATGATACAATGCATGGTTCATTGCAATTTGCGCAAAATGTGTCGTCGTGTTGACGGCCACCATGGTAGCGTATGGTTATACATGTTCTGCGGTGCATGGGAATAGCTACAGGGCACACGGTGTTGACGTGCAATCATGTCACTGTCTTTTGTTTGGGACTTCCGACCTTCACGAACTTCGTGGACACTCATGGCGCCTGCAGAAAGGACCGCGAAACCTGTAGCTCAGTGCATAGCTACTGAGTTACAAAAAATCAAGCAGGAATTGTGGTACATGCGGGTGCTTCTGGTGAGGCGTGTTGATTTAAACTGCTTTGTTCTGAGTATGCGCAGAATATGAATGTATGGGTGGTTTTCTTTCTACCGAGCTCAGCAGCCCAGACCTAAGCATCCATTGAACTAAAC
>NW_013570192.1:0-26126 GCF_000499745.2 Eimeria mitis | reverse complement strand
ATATATATATATATATATATATATATATATATATATATATATATATATATATATATATATATATGTATAACAATCTGGAGTGGCGGCCTCGATCTGCACGCAGATGATGCTTCGCCCAATGAAGCAATCTAGATCGCCTTGTAGTTGAACTCTAGATTTGCTCTCTTGCCCTGGTTGAAATCAGCTTTCTCCG
Organism: Eimeria mitis; assembly: GCF_000499745.2. Lineage (NCBI taxonomy): Eukaryota > Apicomplexa > Conoidasida > Eucoccidiorida > Eimeriidae > Eimeria > Eimeria mitis. The sequence goes on along the minus strand of NW_013570192.1, from coordinate 25,933 downwards.
CCGCTAGCCGTATACGCAGTATTGGTCGAAGTTAGGGAGCCCACAAGTGTGAGCACCGTGGAGCTATGCAGTTTGTGTGGGTGGACCTACGGCCGACGTGTGGCAAGGCCTTTTCAGGCGTTTCACTTGCACGTTGCCTTGCCCAGGCAGTATCTCCTTAGAAAACAATTCATGTATTCGGCGCAGCTATGGGAACTAAGGGGTGTCCTACGGTTAATGTATTCTGGTGGCAGGCATGGATGTATATGTGCATGCGCGCAAATTAGTGGAGTTCCAATACGAGAAGCGGGAGCTCGTTCTTCTTTGTGCTTTCGTCTCCGGTGTCCACTTTGGAGGCGACTAATGTCAGACACTGTTTCACAAGGGAATATCGCGTTTGCGAAACAGCGTTTGACACTACAAATGATCTCAAAGGACTGGTGGGGCAGCGTATGTGCAACGTGATACGTGGTAAAATGCAGTAGCGACTATACGGTGACTTAATGATTTAGATGAAACGGTTAGTAGTATTGAATCCAAGCCCGCCCGGTTATGTATGACGGCAGTTCTTCTGCAGAGAACTGGAATGGACAGCCGTTAGCCTCAACAGACGGCTTGCCCAACTCGAATTGTGTCTACATTCATGGCACTCCCACAAGGAGCGCAGACAGCGTAGCTCATGTACAGCTCTTCGAAGGCACAAAAAAACTGAAAACCGTATGCAGGTCGGGGCTTTCTGTTCTATCGAGCTTCTTTGAGTTGCTTTGCGCTCATGTACTTTTATTCAGATTAGTTGTGCAGTATGAATGTGTAACTGATATTTGCTCGACATCAGAAGATTCACGGCAAAGTGCGCACGTAGTATTTTGCATGCGCCCTCAAAAATTTCGATTTCCATTGCTGTTCAAACCCGAAGTGACTCGACAAGGATGCGCTGCGCAGCCAACTGGATTTTTCTGCCGTTGATATTAAGCTTGCGCTTGGTTCACCCACCCCGGTTGAATCAGTTGTGTGCTGATGGGCGGATACACAGTACTTCATAGAGCACTAAGAGACCTGCATGCGCGAGCGTCGGAATGTTAGGCAATTCGTGCGTGCGCGTCAATCGACGCGGTGTGGGGAAGCCACCCCCGGTGAAAGGAGCGTGCTTCCCCTCGTCCAGGAAGTATGCTGTTTGAAAACACGCTTATCCGTTCGGAGCGGATAGAGGCACTGCAGCTTTCCGGGGTTTCTCATTGCCGAAATTGATGTGGATGCGCAGGCGTGCAGATTTAGGACGTTGCAAGATGGGAGAAAGTGGAGGCGCACTTTGCTTTAAACGTACTCTTCTTTGCTTTGTACCGGAGAATGCGTTTGAGCGCCGCTGTATGTGTTCTGAGTTTTACTCGGCATCTCAGTGCAAAGGGCTCATCGCATTTCGACATAGTAAACAGAGGCAAGCAGGAAGCAGGCCATCAGGTTGCATGCGCGTGATGTTTTTCGCCCGTCTGGAACATTTTCGAATGCTGCTGACTTTCCATCAAGGACAGATCCCATAGGAAATTCATACGCAACCAGCTGAATCGTTTTTCAATGGTATGAGGCTTACGCGCAGTTCGCGTTCCGTGGCTGAAATATGCTACGTCTGCTGGTAGGCGTATCGACAGTACCTGGCAGAGATTCACTGAATCTGCACGCGTAGGCGTCCTGCAGTGTGTGTGGCCGCTTCTACAGACGCTGTGAGGCGAATGTCTTCCTGGCACGAGTGTACTTGAGTTGTTCAGCTAGTGTGCCCTTCGACAGCACATGCATTTGCTCGGTGCAGTTACTGGGAATGCCAAATTTTAGTCTTTGCGGATGCTGGCACGAACGTGTGCGTCGATATTTATGACGTTCCAAGGTGAGAAGATGTGGGGGCAGGTTTTGCTTTGGCGTTGCCCTCCTTTGCCATCCTTCCGGGATGCGCGTTTTGCAACTGTGACATGAGCTTGCGAGACGGAACATGGGATGAGAAATAACCTCAGTGAGCTGCTCTGGCAGCATATGCGCAGCGCAAAACGCGACTGGAAAGCGTGGCACCTACGCGGCAATTTGCATGAAAAGCTAAGTACAACAACGCCATTTATCTATAAAGATATTCGTTTCGCGGAGGCTTGGGCAAGAGACGGGAGTGCCGCGGCCTATGGCGCCGACAACAAGAATTATTAGGTTACGCTTGACGTTTGAGCAAGAACGCGAAGCGCATCGCTCATTATGTAGCTGCTGCCTAACGCACGAGAAAGTGCAACCGTTGGAGTAGGCAGCTACTTCAGTTTTGGCGATAGTATTCAGGCTGTTTTGTGTTCCGAGCAGGGGCAAATTATGCATGTGCCCTGGTGTTTGTTGGCAGTCGTCGCCTCATGGTAAAGCACTCATAGCATGCCAACATAGTGGGCAGAAGCAAGCGAGAATCATGCCATAGGGCTGCATGCATGTGATGACTTCTGGGCGTCCTAGACACTTTCGATTCTCGTTCTTCTACAAAAAATATATTCGACGATGACACCCTATGCAGCCGGCTGCATCAGTCGGCAATCGTTTTGAGGCGTATACTTCGTTTGCTAGCGCGGACTGGAATGAGCCCTGACTGCTGTCTGCTGGTAAGGATATATGCCGCATCCGGCGGAGAGCGAGGGGTGCTGCTTGTGCGACGATCGGGGTGTATGAAACTTGCGTGCGAGTATCCACAGCAGTGGTCTGGTTAAACCCTCTATTGCGCTGGGATTGCTCACCGTTTTGGCCAGAACGTATGCAGATATATGGGAGCCAATGTTGCGTTCATGCGAAACAGTCAGCAACTAGGACATTTAGTAGCACATCTGAAGCACACCAAAGAAATCCATATGCCCTGCGCAGTTACTTGTAATGCTACGTTCCAGGCTGTACGGCAGCAGGAATGTTTTATGTGCCTGCGTGCGGATTTATGGAGTTTCAGTGCTAGGAGGAGCGAGAGCTGAATTTGCTTTCGCTGTGCGCTTCTCTGCTACCTACTGAGGCTGGTTATATCGTTGATGCGGTATGCGTGTTAGGCACAGAAACTGATAATACAAACGATGACTGGTGAATCAGGGTGAGTGTAGCACAATATACTTGGTACGCACCCATCGCCTAAGCGATGGATGCGTTTGCCGGTCAGTCATACCGACGGCTACCTAGGTTATCTATGATGGTAATTGTTCTGTGGAGAACAGAAATGGCAAGTGCCGAACCTCAGCGGATAGCGGTACAAACACAAGTGGCGTGAATATTTATATCCCTAGCACAGAAGGAAGCGCAACCCGTAACGTAACACGTAACAAGACGAAACCCGTGATGCTGGCCGGCGGCTTCCAGTTTTACGAAGTTATTTAAGGTGCTGTGTCCTTGGAGAAGGTGCAGATGATGCTTGTGCCAATGTTTGTTGTTCGAACTCGGCGTTGCAAACTCTCCATAGCCCTAGACCATCGTGAACGTTGGAGGCGGGGAGGCGCCTCTTGCTCTGCATGCACATGACATTTGCCTTACGTTTCGATCATTTTCGATTTCTGTTGGTCGTCCAACAAGAATCGAGTCGGCTGTGACGAGCCTTAAAACCAGCTGCTTCATCAAGCAGTCTGTATCATGCTTTCGTTTGGTTTGCTTGCCTTGTTTGGAACCAGTTCCTCCTGTCGATAGGAGTATATGCAAGAGTTAGAGGAGCGCTTGTGGCCCTGCATGCATGAGCGCCACTAGTCTGTGCAACGTGTGTGTGCATCTACAACTCTATTTCATTTTGGTACTTTTTCTGGCATTGGATTCGCTCGCTGGCCTGTCCAGCATGCATGCACGTAGCCGCAAGCTCATCGGCATAGCAGGACTACGGCTACTGCTACGCTTCAGCTAGTATGAAACGAGAAATGGATGCGTGTATGACAAACAGTTAACCTTTCGGAATGGATACCGCTACTGTTACTGTTTTGGCTCCATGATACCAGGAACGGAGTTTTTGTATGGATGCTTGCAGTCTGTACACATACTGGGGCGGGTTATTTCGCCGGTACATATGCGTTTGAGAGAGACTGTCTGACATTACAAACGATCTCAGTGAACTGCCTAGGCAGTATATGTGCAGCCTAACGCGTTGTGGGAGGCAGCAGGGATTATGCGCTGGTTTGTGTCAAGCGTTAAGTATTATGGAAAGCCAACCGCTTTATGAGTGGTGGCTTTTGTTTTGCGTAAGACAGAACAGCGAGGGCCGCGGGCGTTGGTATAGCGCGCTCTTTCGGAAAGCACCCATGCCATTAGACACAAACCTTCTTGTTTGGCGCGCTTGTGGGAACTGCTACGTTTCAGTTTGTATGGGAGGAGGCATTGCTGCTGATACGCGTGCTTGCAGATTAATGGAATTCCAATATGAGAAGCAGCGGGAACTAGTTTTGCTTCATCTTCCCTTTTTCTTTAGTATCTAGTGGGAGCGGGGTGTTTTGGCGCTAGGGAATGCAGCCAAGCGTTGAGGTAATGTATGTGCATCACAAGACGGAATACGAAACGACAGTAGCTATGCGGCGTTTTGCATCAAACGTTAACAGTTCATGGCAACCGTCCATTCTATTCCGTGAGATGTATGATTGTGTATGTTGTTTTGCGGACAATGGCAATGGCGAAACTCACGTTTGTGCCGGTAGCACGACCAGCACGAATTTTGCAAATACTCGTGGCGCTTGCATGAGAAGATTTGTGACATTCAGGACTTCATGCGAATATTGAATAAAAAACAAGGAACAGCTTTTAATTTTCCGGCGAACTTACATAGGCTGCTTTGGGTTTTTGATTGGTGTGCTTCGCCAGTGTGCCGCTGGCTTTGTCCGAGCTGTGCACTCACAGCATTTTGTTCATACCAGCCCAACGTAGCACACAGAGGCAAGAGGGAAGGAACCCCTCAATTTGTACGCACTTATTGTTGCCCGCATGTGTAGAACCTTTTTATTCTCGCTGTTCTCACAACACGAGGCGATTCTAGAAGGGAATCAGATGCTGCAAAGTGGATCGTTTTGCTCTTGACCTCAAGGTTGCGCTTGCTACGCTTGGCCTGATTGGAATCAGCTCCGTGTGTTGACAAGAACATCACTCAATTGGCGGAGCGCTAGGGGACCTGCAAGCGTGCAGATACGCAGTTTGCGTTCGCCGTCTATGGTGGCGGTGCGGTGGAACATTCTCTGCTGAACACACGCGCCCTGTGCGCAGGCAGTATGCACTTGGAAACCAGCCCCTCTGCCCGCTAGGCATGAAGATGTAGTTGTCTATGAAGTTGCACTGTGTGAAGCAGTTGCCGAAGCGGAGTTTTGCTCTATTGTCTACAGCGGGCGGTTCTTCGGTGCAGCAATTTGCGATTGCGCGACACAAGCGAGCATTACGAAGGACGTTAGTGAATTAGCGAAGCACTGCATCTGCATCATGCTCTAGTCTATATTAAGCCTGCGCTTTGTTCGCTTTTGGCATGTATGTTAACCGAGCGGTTGTGTATTTTGTCTGCACTCACCTACTGCTGCGGCGTAGCGAAACCTGCTTTGGTGTTCCGATCGCGCGGTGCTTTTCCCAGCACGTAGGCCATTTGGCATGACCAGAAGATGCGCAGATAATAGACCAGGGTTGAGAAAATGCAAATCGGTCGCCAACAAAAATTCGTTGTCGTCTTACGCGTGCCGAAAAGAATATAACTTCTCGACGAATTTTTGCGTACTGTTACGTTTCAGCTCGTATGAGAGCAGACATAGTTGTATATCTGCCTATGCGCATATTTATGGAGTGGCAGTGTCAGAAGAGGTGCGAGCTCGTTTCACCTTGACCATCTTCTTCCCTGGCATCTAGTTGGGCGGATATAGTCTGCACAGGCGAAGTGCGTCTGTCAAACAGAATATTACATTGCAAATAACCTAAACATCTGGTAACGCAGTATATGTGTAGTATACTACTCCTAAGAGGCATTAGCGGTAACGGGGATATTTGCGTTAATTCTTCGGTCGTATTGACGGGTAATCCTGCTATCTACAATGGCGCTTATCTGCGGAGGGAGGGAAGGGGATAGGGTGAACCGCGGCTTACATTCCTAAATAAATTCCTGGCGCGTGTACAAAAGAACGCGGTCCGTGGGGCTCACTCTGCAGGTGTTGGATAACACAAAAGAAATCAGATTCCGCTGCGCATGCTGGTGTTTCTGTTTTGGCGATATTGTTCGAGCCTTTTTGTGTGCACTCTAAGAGCGCGCCACTGAGTTGGGGTTGAAACTCGGCATCTCACGGCAAAGTAGTCGTAGAACTCAGACGTAGTGGCCCGAAGCAGAAGCAAAGCAGGCCGCTCGTCTTCATTCTTTTTACGACTCCCGAACATCTCGAACATTTTCGATTATCGTAGGTCTTTCCACAACACGCCCCCAAGATAGCCAATAACGTCTTTTTGCACTTCTTACACGGTTGGGACTGTTTGCTTTGTTGTGGCTAAAATATGCTTTGTCTGTGGATATAGGTATATACACTATTTGCTCGAGGGCTAGGGGACTCGCATGGGTGAAGCTTGTGTGAAATTACAGTTTATCTGTTCGCGTATACCACGTCAGTATGACGATGTTTTTGGCGCTCTTGGAAGGTACGCATGCATTTACACGCAAGCCCACTTGCGTGACGCGGTTATGGATACGGCTACGTTCCAGTTTGTATGGGATGGGGCATTGACGGGACTATACATTCTTGCAGCTTAGTGGAATCTCAACGGGAGAAGAGGTGGAAGCTCGTGTTGCTGTAGCTGTGCTCTTCTCGTATCTACTGGAGCGGGGTGCTTTGGCGTTGTTGCATCTCGTTTCGAGACAGAGTGTGTCTTGCAAAAGAATATCAGTCAAGGGTAGGGACGATGAATCTGCAGTGCAATACGTTGTGGGAGAGAGCAGCAACTCCACGGTGATTCGCGTCAAACGTTCAGCAGGGTTGGCGCGAAGCCCGGCAGTGTATGCTAGTAGCTGCTCTACGGGATACGAACATATCGAGGAAGCCACCACCAACGGTGTGGCCAACACGAATTGTTCAAGTAATAATCTCATGTGCACGCAAGTACGTGAAATTTGTAACCTTCTGCGTAGCTTTGAGCCAGCATAAAAGAAGGAGGTCATAGTGCTGGGGAATCCTTCTGGCTTTGCCAGATTATCTGTAATCTGTGGAATTGTCGCAGATATTCGTTGGGGCGCGCAACAGAACAACGGCGTGTCTCTAGCACCGCTCCAACATCTTCTACACAGTGAAACAAGCATTCTACCTACATGCGCATGGTGGCCACCCACACGCCTAAACATTTCGGATTCACCTCGGCTTCCGCAACAAGACTCAATTCGAGGAGGGCTTTTCACGCATGCAGATGGATCCTTTTGCACTTCATATAAAACTTGAGTTTGGGCCGGCTTCCGTGGTTAAAGTCAGAGCAGTCAGGATAAAGATGAAGAGCTACCTGAACTGCATGTTTGAGTGCCCTCGAGTTAGGGCGTTCGTGAGCGCACGATTACGTGCGGGTGGTGAAGAAGCCTTGACTGACGCAACACCCACGGTTGGACTTGTCCAGGAAGTATGCCCTTGAAAGCAAGTTCATTGGCTCGGCTCGGGTATGTTTATTGCCAAAGTGCAGTTGGCGTGCTACATACAGGCATGGATGGGTTTGCGAGTGCCCGCAAATTTATCGAGTCGCAGTATAAGAGAAGAAACCGGTGCCCATTTTGCTGTCTCCGTGCTCTCTATCTTTATCAATACAGTAAGGTGAGGCATTTTGGCGATGCAGTATGCGTTTTTGATGCATAGGCCGACATATTACACATCACCTCAGTGAATTGAAGAGGAAGTGCATCTGCAGTGCAGTACGTACTAGGAGGCAGCAGCGAATACGCGCCGTTTTGCGTAGAGCAGTTAGTAGCATTTATGGCCAGCCCGGTCATGTGGGATGGTGGCTTTCTTGCGGAATGCAGGAACAAAAAAGGGTTGTGCGGCTGCCGACGGCGCGGCCAGCTTGTGCTGTGTCACTATCTATGGCGCTTGCATGAGAGGATGCAGAGCGCTACCTCATTTTCTATCTGTTTGCTAACACAACTGAAGGTGGAGCTCCCAGCGCAGCCGGCCGTCTCTTGTTCGTTGACATCGCTTAGGCCATTTTGCGTTGAGAGGCGGCGCAAATAATGAGTGCATCACTGATGAAATTTTTGAGCTGGTTACTGCGTGGTCGAGTGTTCAGAGCACCTTTCCATAGCAAACTGAGGCAGGCGTGATGGAGGGCAGCTTGGTGTGCATGCTTAGTATGGCTTCTACGTGCTCAACGCGTTCGAGTCTTGCTGCCTTCTCAACAAAAAGGGATTTGACAAGGATTCCTCATGCAGCCAGCTACATTACTGTGCACTTGGCATTATGCTGGCTTGCTTAGTTTGCGTTCTGTGCTTTATTTCAGCTCTGCGCGCCGATCGGAGTTTACGCAAAGCCAGCGGAACCGCATGCGTAAGCATCCCGGAGTGGACGTTTGTTTGTTGTGTGTGTGCGTCCAGGGCAGCTGTGGTGTGAAGCTTTTTCGGGTCTTTTGATCGCGGGCTATACTGCGCAGCAAGTGTGTCTTTAAAAGCGCAACTGCATCTGGTCGGCTCAGCTGCGAACTGTCGCGCTTTATGCTTCAGGGTGACGAGCATGAATGTGTATATGTTTGGGTGCATATATGTGGAGCTGCAGTGTGAGAAGAAGTCGGAGCTCGTTTTGCTTCAGTCGGCATCCCGTTTCCTACGGACTGTCCAGGATGCCTGAGCACTGGGACATGCGCTTGCAAGACAGGATGTGACATTTCAAGGGACGGAATAATCCGACACTACAAACGCTCTCAGCGAGCTGGCGGCGGAGTACGTGTGCAGTGAAAAATGTGGTGTTCGGCAGGACCGACTTCGTGGTGGCTTGTGTCGAACGCGTACTGATATCAGCGCGTTTGGTAGGAATTACTCTGTGAAAAACGGAAGTGACGAATGGGACTGCTGCGGCCGACGGTTCCCGACGGCGTGTCCAAAACGGAATTGTGTCAGGATTTCCGGTTCTTGCACAGGAGAGCGGGAAGCTCATATGCCGTGGATCAGCCGTTGAGCACCAAAACAAGGCGAAAGGGATTGCACAGGCGGGTGTTGCTTACTCTGCGAGGCTCGTTGAATGCTACTGTTTTCGGGTGGTGTGCAATACCTGAATATGAGGTTCCTCCGACGTCGGCATTTCACGGATAAGTTCTCATAGCGCTCTTAGGTAAGCGGCAGCGGCAAGCGGGCAGCCGCTCCCCCGAGAAGCTGTACACGGCTTCCTGTACGTCTTGGACATTTCCGGTGTTCGTAGGTCTTTAAACTGGAAGCAATACACCAAAGATGCCCCATGCAGCCACGTGAATGCTTCTGCAGCCAGGGTTGAGTTAGCGCTTGAATGGCTTTACCCGATTAAAATGGAGCCTGTTTGCCGACAGCATTAGAGCCAGTATTGACGAGAAGCTCGGGGACCTGAAATTGTGAGAGGTGTGGAATTATGCATTTTGCATGCGCTCATCTGCGCCTGCGGGGCGGTGAGGCCTTACCTGATGCAACGACTACGCTTGGACTTGCCCAGGATGTATGCCTTTGGGAGCAAACTCATTCGCCCTGCTCGGTTATGTTTATTGCCAATGTCCGGCTGCCTGGCTAGAAACAGCCATGGGTGGGTTTGCGAATGCCCGCAAATCTATCGAGTTGCAGTATAAGGAGAAGCCTGTGCCCATTTTGCTGTTTCCGTTGTCTTCGTTGTCATCAATGCACAAAGGTAAGGCATTTTGGCAATGCAGCTTTTGATGCATAGTCTGACCTTACAACTACCCTCAGTGAACTGAAGAGTGTGTAGTGCAATACGTACTAGGAAGCGGCAGGCTGACACTACACATGACCTTAGTGAATTGAAGAGGAAGTGCATCTGCAGTGCAGTACGTACTATGGAGCTGCAGCGAATACGCGCAGACTTGCGTAGAGCATTTAGTAGCATTTGTGACCTGAGCGGTTATGCGTTGTAGTAGCTGTTCTGCGAAAGGCAGGAATAGAAAAGGGATGCGCTGCTGCCGACGGCGCGGCCAACAGGTGCTGTATCACTATATATGGCGTTTGCATGAGATGATGCAGAACGCCACTTCATTTTGTACCTGTTGGCTAACGCAAATGAAAGCGGAGCTCCTAGTGCACCCGGCGTCTTTGGTTTGGTGAGATGACGTGGGCTGTTTTGCGTTGGGAGTAGCCGCAAATCATGAATGCATCACTTATATCGTTTTTTGGTGGATACCTCGCGGCAGGGTGTTCGGAGCAGTTCTCCATAATCATCGGAGGCGGATATGGTGGGTGTAACCTTCGCTTATGCTTATTATATAGACTGCGCGTCTCGACGGCTTTCCATCTGCGTTGGTCTCCAGACAAGAAGCGACTCGATGAGGAATTTCCATGCAGCCAAATGCATCGTCTTGCAGTTGGCATCAAGCTGGCTTGGTTTATGAAGCTGGCTTATTTCGTTCGCTAGCCATGACTGCAGCGAGTTCAGTGCGCCGACAAGGGCGTACGAATTATTTGGCGTAGGGCTAGGTGCCCGGCACGAGTTGGCAGTGTGCGGTTTATCTAGGCACGGCTGCAGCTGTGACCTGGCGGCATCTTCTCTGGCGTTGCGATCGCTTCTTTTTTTTCCTAGCTAATGAGCTTTTTTTACGAAGAGAGAATTCTGGTTTTGGTGGCTTTGGCAGTAAAAATTTTAAACTGCTAAAGAAAAGCACAGTTGAGTTGCTGGAAGGTGAATCCTGCGTTGAAAGCGACTTGAACGGCGGACAAATGTGCACGTTCATCTACATAGGTATTCGTACCAGGATTGGCAATAGCGTGGCGCTTTTTGAGCTTTTGGAGGGTATTTCGTTGACATTACGTGAGACTGCAGGAGGGAATGTTCATTTAGCCGGCCTCGCGACGGCTAAAGTGAAAATATACACTTGGAGCCGTTGTGCCTAGAGGCCATATCCTGCTGGGGCGAACCGCTGCCGAGGACGAAGGCTCACTGACTGCTAAATGCTAGGGTCCGCCATCGGCAAATATATGTCCTAATTAAGCGCCAGTATTAGAGGATGGGTCGGCAGTACAACGCCGGGTCGCCAGAAAAACTGCGGGAAGAGTGTGCTACTGCTATCCGATGATCAGTAAGGGGAGCGAGGATTACTGCAAGCATTTAAAGTGCTTAAGCCTTTGGCAAATGGTACTGTTCAGACGAACACTGTATCCCCTGGGGATACACATCTTTGCCCGGAGTGGGCTCGTAGCACTCTCACATCAGATGACCTCATGGAGCAGCTTCCCGAAAACGTGTTGCATATGAATGACATATCTCGTGCACCGTACGGCCCTCGTATGCTCAAGGCGTAAAATTGGTCAGAGGGACTGTATTAGCATGAATGCGTCAGGCAGCACTTTGAGCTGTGCACAAATGCGTCTATGCTAGTCGCAGAGTAGGCGCCAGTGTGGATGGGCTCCCGCCACCTCCACCTTTACGTTAACATTTGCAAGCCAGCGAGCCGATACTTTGTTGTATGAAGTATTTGATTGAATCGCGATGCTTCCGGTGGAAGCAACAGCGGCAAAACTGTATGCTATACGAGCGGCCATTACTTGGATAAGGGTTTTTTGAAAATTTACAAGCAGTTTTCCCGAGAACAATCGAGATCCGCCAACGCATAGCGCCTCAAGGGACGCGTCTTTGGTTTGTTCGCTCGATTGTTTGCTCAGCACGTGAGAATTCATCTTAGCAAAGTGTTTGTAAAGCTCCAAAGCCGTCGACCAACAATGTTTGGCCGCTGGCCTTACATTTAAATCAAGGATTCCCGGGAGATAGGTGCGATCGGCAATAAGCATGTAACCATACTAAATTGAACGGGTGCATGCCAGAATTGAGGGATCCAGAGAGGGAGGTTGTGCCTTTGTGACACCGGTTCCCATCTCAACGCATTCAATTCAGAACTGCGTCAATGTAAACGGCGTATCATGTTTAGGCACTTAGCAAAACTGTATGAATCTTCTGATGGACGAACTGAACAGTCAAAACCTGTCGGGTAACCCTTGTGACGCAGAATAATGAATAAAATCGACCCCTTAGTGCAGAAGCTGGATAGTGGCTTAGGCTCATGAGAGCCTTGACCCTGTGTGAAAGTAAGCTCTTACTTGCTTTGTGAGATGTGTTCACACGGTTTACGGTTTGCCAATGTTAGATGGCAAGTCGAACATGCCTGCATAAGAGGGGAATTGCTGATGCGCTAAAAACAGAATAAATGAAGAGCCGTGGGGCACGCGGAGTGCAATCTTCCACAACTAGACTCTGCGCTGAGCCACCGTTCCGCCCTTCAGATCTTTCCCATAAAAAGCACGATTTTGTGACGGTAATAAGCTACATCTGCGGAGCGCCAATGGCAGTCAGCAAGCTCCGATTATACATTAAGTAGAGGTATAGATCGCCTTAGTAGTCACCAGAATGCGCGATAGTTTGCAGGCGGTTAATCCAGCCTCCGGTGAGTTATCCAGTTTGGTGCATAACATTGAATAAGGTTTCCCGCCAAATGTCTGTACTCCCACGACAACGTTATGTTTGGGGAAGGGTTTTGTCACATTCGAGACTGTTCTGTGGCGTTTAGGATGTACGAACGCTCTCGCGTTGGCGAGGGGTAGGTGATGCGTCACAGCATTCATAGCAATGTATTCGAAATTTTTCGTTGTGGCTCTTCCAGAAGTGCAAATGAAGATGCCGATGCTCTCAACCTAAAGTGTGGCATGGAATTCGGCTTTTGCTACATGAACGACAACTGGGGTGCCTTTTAGTTGCGTTCCTTGATTAACATCGCTGGAAAATATCGTGGCATTGGTTTCGAAAACACATTTGCGGGTAATATAGTAGACATCCGAATAGCCAGGCTACCGCTGGTCCTACAGTTGGGCAGGCTGTGTCCATTGATAACAGAGACAAACAATTGGTTCGGGCACCTCTTGCAAAAAGTATGCATACAAAGTGATATAAGCAAGACGTCTATGCAACATGACGAATTGTACTGCAGCCGCCTTGCTCCGATGCAGTGAAGGTTCTGCGTGTTTGGAAAATGGCATTCGCTAGTGCGGAAACGCGCGACGAGGCGTCAATGAAACTTATGCCGCGCAGTGTCGTCTAATCAAAATTTAGAGGCTGAGGGACGCAGTCGTTGCATGCCGCTTCATCGCTTGTAGGAGAGTCAACAAAACCAACCAGATCCGTTCTCGGGTTGTTGTAAAGATGTGAGGGTGAAGCATCTGCATTGTACTGTCCAAATGACTACCAGGAAGTGGGTCGTAGAGGGCGGGAAATTCAGGTACGTTTGCACAGAAGTTTAGCGAAGGGAAACACGATGACTGTCCGCATCTGCGTTAGGCCTATGTCGACCCTATGCTGCCCCGCGTGAAGCTAGAGTTAAACAATCCAGGTCGTACGCAAAAGCCTACTTTGTACAGTGTCTCAAGTACGCCTGTGTGCGGCATACCGTTTGATTTCCAGAGAGCGCGCAGCCATATAAGACACGGAGGCGGATCAGCTCAGGTTCTCCTCAATCTGTATATCTAGTTTCATGAACGATTTGTGCACGATACGCGTACGCTCATGCTGTAGTGTGGCGAACTATAGAGCATTGGCCTTGATATAATCGAACGCCCTGTAGTGGCCAGAATCGCGTGGTGTAACTGGTTAAAGACTCCATTGACGCACAACAGATATTCACTGGTGTGGCTGTGCTTGTAGGCAGTGGAAGGTATACCACAAAGAGCATGAAACCTGCCTTTACGCTTCCGGCGCAACTTCCTTCTTGCTGCATTAGTGTGTTTACCTTTGTACTCGTTTGTTTGTTCTCAACTCTAAACAATATTCACAAGGAGATCACCGTTTCAAATGCCAATGCAGTTGAGCGTGATCACAATGCAGTTCGCCTGCATATCCATGCTTCTATAACTTCGTTTCGCGTGGAATCTCATTGTAAGGAGCATGAATGGCAAGTAGCTTATGCTACGAGCAGGTGGATATCCTCTACTCCTGCCACACAGTGCCAACCTCTAAGTGTAATAGTTGCGTATCCATCACCGAAAAGCATCGCCAGCTACGAGCGGACTGGGCAGTGTAGCATTCCGATACGGCATGCTTTTCTACAGCTGGGGGCAGATCCGTGTGGGTTTGGGCAGTACCATCAATTGCGCAATGAACTGTGATGTTGACAGCTCCAATGCCGTGGAGGACTTTAGTGAAGAACTAGCGTGTTCATGCGGATGTGCCCAACAATCCATGTAAACCTGGTTCCATCTGCTTGTGCGCTGCACACGCGACAGTGGTAAGGTTGGGGGCATGTGCATTTGTCGCACGTCGCACCTGGTCTACTGTCCTAGCCACCAACCGTTCTAGTGAAAACAGAGACAATGCAAGTAATACATAATCACTAATTTAGAATTTGTCTCGTGCGTATGAATGCGAGCCACAGTGCGGACGCTCCCGCGTTATCGCATGTCCGAGCAGCCTTCTATGAGTTGAGAAGCGGAGCGCCTGATCATCTTCTCACAGCAGCCTTGGAAAAGCATGGCGCTCGAGCAGCTGTACGTACCCTGACAGTGTGAAATGCAGTTTACTGATAGCATGCACAGTAGGTAGAAACTTGAATTGATGACCGTCGAAACACTATGAGGTTCAGCTTGATTTCGCAGGCGTAGCATCGTAGCAGGCAGGTGCGCTTCTCTTTCGCACGTTTCTCGTTGTTGCTTAATACCAGTGCCAAAGGCAGTGCCAGGAAAGGAATTATCTGGCTTTTAGTGCACGGATGATTCAGCCCGTAAGTCGAGTCATAAGCGTCTGGAGAGTATTCCAGACACACTTAGTCGTAGTTTTGACGTTCTATAGCATTTTTCTTCCATAATATCCTGTGGCCCGGAATACGTTCTGCGCCTGCGTACTGTGCAATCGAGCGACACATGCTGAGCTGCGTGTGAATGAGCGTGTGAAAGCTTGACATCGACCAGTTCTGGATCAGCCTACCGGGACGATTAGTGTGCATGTCCTGCCGCCAAAAATGCAATGGAAAAGCGCTAAACAAAAAGAGGGCTCAAACCTGCAGTAGCATTGTTGCGCCGGTGCGGGGCCCTCGAAAGGAAGTGCGCATGCTACTTCGGCAGTTTGCTCATTAGTAACCAGATGGTAGTCTTCGTAGCGCAAACGACGAATTCCATATGCTTGATAGCAGTGTTGCAGTATTTAAGGCAGTTCACCTTCAACTAGAAATTGAAGACATTTTCCACTTGCAGGAGTGGATGAAACCTGATCCTCGCCGTTTAATATTTTCGTTTTATTTTTTCAGTGCTTCCGCATAGAAGGTTTCCGTACGCCATTCGTTCCCGTAATGATGGTGGGCAGTGGAGTACGTCTGGTGCTGCTGGTTGCTCACGGCCTCACACGTATCCCAATGTTGCTGCTCTGCAGTACCTCTGTTCGAAAGAAGTGGGAAATATGCCTAGTACGCAAGGAGACGACTGACGAATGCGCGCAAGCGTCGCTGAATGGCTCCCATCGCCGGGCCTCAGCAACAGGATGCAATTGGTGAGTAAGTCACGAATACTGCCAGATTTGATATTTGACTTCCTTGCCATTAGGCTTCGCCCCGCATCCAGACATTATCCAGGGCAGCGTGCGAAACGGTCATGCATTCTGCGCTGGCATGGAGGGTCTCACTCGTGATCATTCGGGCCATAGTCGAATTTTCTTTGTGCGGTGGTTGGCGTCCTGTGAGGGGGAGTCCTGCATGCAGCGCCATTACGTAGAGCTCCCAGCACGCGTTACTTAGACTAAATTGATATGAATTCTGTACGTATAGTTACATTCGCGGCGTTAGCGTGCCCTCGTCAGTTTCAATTACGTGCTTTCTGGGGTCAGAAAGTACGCACATAGTGCGATGCGCAGAGGGCAGCTATATACGCTAGCAATAGATGTGCTAGGCACGCTGAGGATGCGCATTTGTTATGAACTGTCATTTACGCGCCTACGGTTTTTGCCTCCAGCCTGCAAAGTGATAATCCTGTATGCTCAGATGGAAGCGTGCTTGTAGATGAGAACGAACAAACGACAAAGAGGCGCGGAAGAAGTCTTTCTTGGCAGTGCACTTTGATGCTAGTCCTAGGGCTGGGCGATCGGGTGTTTTTACCTGCATCTTCCAGACGGGGTTCGCTATTACAAGTAGATACAGGGATTTGGTAGGACAGCGGGTGTCCAGCACGATACAAAATAGGAGTTTCGAGTTGGAGTTCCCCGAACCCTGGCCGCGCAGAGCGCGAAGGGCGGATTGCCTTGGGGTGTGCAGTTTGTCTACGCAAGTATGCTGTTTTTATGCTGTTTCTGGTGTTCCGACCGCGTGCCCGTTTGCCCAGGACGTATGCCGTTAGAAATTAATTCCTCTTCTTGGCGCAGTTATGGGTATTACTACAGTTCCAGGCTTTCTTTTATGTAAGGCATGACTCTGTATGAATATGCGGTAGGGTTCGTTCGGTTGCAGTGTAAGGACAAGTGGAAACCTGACGCATTTTGCTTTAGCCGAGCTCTACAAGGATGGAAGTGTTTTGGAGCTGCGGTCTGCAGTTGACAGATAGTGACATTACAGGCTAGTGGCTTGGCAAATCAGTATGTGCTCAATGCAATATGTGGTTGAAGGAATTCGCGACCACGCGGTGATTTTTCCACGGTGCTAGTAGGCTGCACGCTCAGCCTGGCTATGCAGGATTGCAGTTGTTTTGCGTCTGACGGCAGACGACACGGCTAATGCGGATTGAGTAAATATTCATGAAGCATGTACCAAGGAACACTGAACGAGTAGCTCATTGTGGATCTGTCGGGGTTCGTTACGGTTCCAGCTTGTATGTGGGAATTGAGTGGTGTATCTGCGCATGTGTGCAGTTTCATGGAGTTCCATTGGTAAAGTTTAGAGCTCGTTCTGACTTGTCTGTGCTCCCTTCGTATTTACTGAGACGCGGTGTCTCGGCGCTGCGAGATAAAGTTGCGAGACTGAATCTGTTATTATAAGCGACATCTCCGAATTGGTGATGCAGCGTTTGTGCACCGCAATACATGGTAGGAGGCAGCAGACACTACGCGGTAATTGTCGAATGCTTATTAGCATTGGGGGTCATCCTGGTTTGTTTGACAACAGTTACTCTGCAGAAAACAAGAAAAGAGAAGCCCGGGCCGCAGTCGAACGGAGGAGCAACGGCTCCTTGTGTTGCTACTAGGAAGCAGAAGAATAAGCGGAACCCGCAGCGCACGCGGATGTTTCCGGCATGCTAATATTAGCCTCGCCCTGTGGAGTCCACTGCAGGTGCAGTATATGAATGTTGCCGTTATTTTTCGAGCTAACAATCTCGCGCAGGGTGTTTGCAACATCTCATAAGCGGCAGCGGTAAACGTGACGTGGGGCAGCTTGGTTCATGCGCGCGATAGATATTTTACGCTTTGAATGCTTCCGTTTTTCTCTCGTCTTTCAAAAAAACGGAACTTGACAAGGACGGCGCAAACACCCAGCCGATTCACACTGCAGTTCATATTAGGCCTGTGCTATGTTTGCTTGCCCCCTTTGAAATCAGCCACGCCTGTTTGTCGGAGTATACACATGGCAGGAGACTAGTGGCTTTGCATGTGTTAGCGTCTGAGCGGGATCACAGTCGCTGTGTAGCGAAGCCATCTCTGATGTAACGATGGTGCTTGGATTTGTCAAGCGAGTATGCCGTTCGAAGAATACTCACCTGCTTGGCGCAGTTATCGTTACTGCTACGTTCCATATTGTCTGATTACAGGCATGGACGTCGTCGATGATGCCTCGGAGAAGAAGTTGGAGCCGGTTGTGCTACGGCAATTTACTTCATTGTTACCCACTCAGAAGATGTATTTTTCTGCATGATATGTGTTTTAAAGATGGGGTCTAGCATTAAAAGCTACCTCACCAAATCGGTGGGGAAGTGCATGTGCAGAGCATTACGCGAAAAGAAACGGAATGGACACTTTAAATATTCGTGGCGTTTTCGGAAACGAAGGCACAAACGGTAACGGTAGTGCGGGCGGATGCTTCTGGTTTGGCGAGATTATTGAAGCTGGTATCGTGTTTGGCGTAGGTGCAATTAATTGATGTGACAGTGACATTCTTTCGCGCTAGCAATCGCGTGCGTTAGTAGTAGTGTCGCACAATCGTCAGAGGCAGAAGTGGCGCAGGGCACGTTTGTACCTGTGCCGGATATATATTCTACATCCCGAAGGCTTCCGAGTTTGTCTTCTCCTTCAACATCAAGCGATTTGTGGAGGACGCCCTATGAAAGCAGGGGAATCGTGTTGGTGTTTTCTGTGATCTTGGGATCGCTTTCACTGGGCTATGCATGCGTGCGAGTGTCGACCGCCGCAGGTGTGGAAAAGCCGTCTCTGTCGGTACGATTGGCCGCTGTTCTTCCCAGAGAGTAGGCGCTTACGAGCAAAGTTATGTGCGTGATGCAGTTATGCTGACTACTAAATTTGAGGCTGCAGGCATAGATGCGGATGTGCTTGCGTGCAGGTTTAAGTATACGCGGTGTGAGAAGAAGTGGGAATCGTCTTTCGTTTTAACCATGCCCTGTTTTGCTATATACTGGTTTCGGCGCTGCCATATGCGTTTGCGAGGCACAGCCTGTAGTGATTGGTGATATCAGTTAATTGATGATACAGTGGATGTGCAGTGATGTAGGTGGTAGAAGGCGAAAGCGACTACGCTGCCATTTGTGCCGAACGTCTAGTAGTGTTGACGGCCAGCCCAATTATGAGTGAGGGTAGTTGTTCTACGGAGAAAAGGAAAAGCAAAGCGCGGAAGGAGGCCGATTCAGAGGCAAGCACGAATTTTACCATTACTTCTGGCGTTTGTATGAAGGACCCCTGAACCGACAGCTCATTCTGTGACTGTTGGAAAACACGAAATGAAGCGGAACTCGACGTACAGGAAAGTGTTCCCGGTTTTCCGAAAACAACCAAGCTGCTCCGTGAATTTGTGCAATTTATGAGTGTGTCACTGATCTTACCGTTTATGATTATCAACTACCGGGAACAAACGCTTCATGCAGATAACCGCAGAATTGCTTTTGGCACTAAGCGTGGGCACGGTTCAGGCGCCGTGGCTAGAATCAGCTATGCCTGTTAATGGGAGTGTGCGCAGCACTTGGCAGGGGCTCGCATGCGTGAGCACAAGTAGATTATGAAGTTTGCGTGTCTGCATCATTGGCCGTATGTGCGTCGGCACATTCACCGTTGCGTTGGAGCGCTGGCTTTTCCAGTTTGTACGCGCCTAGAAGCGATTTCATCTGGTCGGCGAACTTAACAGTAATCTTACGTTTCAGTTTCTATGAGTGCAGGCGTGGATGAGAATTTACATCCGTGTAGATCTGTGTACTTGCCTTGCGAAAATGAGCGGGACGTCGATTTTGTTTGACCGTTTCATTTTCAGCTTTCAAAGGGGGCGGGGACTCTCGGCGACGCGATAAGCGTCTGCGAAACAGACAATGGCATCACAAATGACCTAAGTGAATTGGTGAGGCAGCAGCGTACAACACAAGCGCAGCAGCAACTTCACGGGGGATTTGTCGTACGTTTGGCAGCATTGACGACCAACTTCGTTGTATATGATGGGAGGTGTTCTGCAGAGAACATGAACAGCGAGCGGCAGGAGGCGACCGACGGCGCTGCAAAGGGGAATCGTATTATTACTTACGGTGCTCGTGCGAAGGACCGCAGAAACCCTAGCTCATTATCTGGTTATTGCATAATACAAACGAAGGCGGGATAGGTAGCGCAGGGGGCGGTTCTGGCTGCGCAAATTTAGCTACGTTGGTTGCGGTCGGAGTAGGAGGAGGGAGTGTTGGTGATTTCCCTTTGAGCTAGGAATCGCAGGACAGGTTGTTCATAGCGCGTACGCAAAAGGGGCTGAGGAAAACGGGAAGCAGGCCGTCGGTCAGCGCGGGAAAAACGTTCAGAAAGGACGGATTCCCAAGGATGTCCCATTCAACCAGCTGTGTCGTGTTGCTGTTGGTATTGGGCGTCCGCTATACCCCCTGCATTGGTTGAAATCAGCTTCTTCTGCCAGTAGGAGTACTTGCTGGAAGGGTAGGGAATTACCCGTTTTGAGCATTGTTCGGCTATGCAGTTTGTATGCGCACACCTACAGACGTAGCGTGGCAAAGCTGTCTTAAGCGTTGTGACCGCGCGCTGCTTTGTCCAGCATGTATTATCCTAGAGGTAAACCTATATGCTCGGCAAGGTTATGGGCACGACTACGTACTATATGTCATGATGGAATGTGCAAATGTGTATGCGCATCCGCGCAGGTTTATATATTTGCAGTTGACGGAAAGTGCGCACTCATTTGGCTTTGACCGGCCTCTTCTGTTGCAACTGAGGCAACGTGTCTCAGTGCGGGGATACACTCTGGAAAGATAGTCTCTGGCATTACAAACGATACCAGTAACTTAATAAGGCAACGCATGTGTAGCGCGCTATATGCGGTGGGAGGCAGAAACGGCTAAGATTTGTGCCAGACGTCGAGTGGAGTCGGTTTTCAGCCTGGTTGAGAACGATGGTACTTACTTTGGGAAAACGAAGTAGGAAATGGCAGGCGGCTGCCGACGGCGCAAAGAAAAAGACGAATTGCGTGAATTCGCGGATCCCCTGCAATAGTAGTCAAGCTGCTTTGGGGTCGGAGTATTTGCAATTTACGAATATGCCACTGAAACATCCAAGGTGAACGTGACAGCAACTTGCTTTAACCGCTGTATGCGTCTTTTCTGTTTTTGAGCGCTTCCAAATCCGGCAATTCTTCCAAAGGGAAGTGCCTCGACAAGGATGCCGCATGCAGCCAGCTGCAGCGTCTTGTAGTTGAAATAACCCATGCACTTGGTTGAATTGGCTTCATCTGCCAGTAAGAGTACACACAGTAATTGGCGGAGATCTAGGGGACCTGCATGTCTGAGCATTGTGGGTTTTTGCAGTTTGACTTCGCCCGTCTACAGACAGGGGGTGGCGAAGCCCTTCCCACTTAACGATCATGCTTGGATTTGTCCAGCACGTATGCCCTTGGAAGCATACTCACCTGTTTTGCACGGTTATATTTGCTGCCGTGCTTTAGGTTCTCTGGCGGCAGACATGCGCACAGATTCGCTGTGTAGCAGTGTAAGGAATAACGGAGGCAGCCTTTGCTTAGCTGTATCCGGTATTCCTCACCCTGCCTTTTGGCTCTTCTCACCGTCATCAAGCAAGATGAGGTGTTTTGAAGCTGCTGTATGCGTTTGCATGACGGGGTACGACGTTGCAGACGACCTGAGTGAATTGGTAGAGCAGTACGCGTGCCGCGCGATATGTGGGAGGATGGGGCGGCGGGTAAGCGGTGGTTTCTGTAGAGCACTGAGTAGTATTGACGGCCAGATTGTTTAGGTATGATGAACGTTGCACTTCAGATGACGCGAGGTGAGAAAGGCGGGCTGCCGTCGCTGTACCAGCCTACGCAGATTGTGTTTACGCTAATGGCGCTCGTACGAGAGAACGAGGAGCCCCTAGCCCACTGCGAACCTGTTCGGTAACACGGGAAGAAAGCGAAACACGCACCACCGGTGGGTATGCTGCATTGACAAGATTGTTTATTATGTTTTATGTTGAGTTCATGTGCAATTGGTGAGCGCGCCGTTGATTTTTGTTCCAACTTGGCAATGCACAGTTGAGTGCTCGCTGCACTCCAACATCATTGGGAACGGCTAGTAAGGCGCAGGCACTCGGTTGGCATGCACCTGGCATTTTTCCGTACGTTTTGATCAGTTTCGGTTGCTTTTGGCCTTCCAACAAGACGTGACTCGACCAAAACGGCCCATGCAGTCAGGTGCATTGTTTAGTACTTGCTTTGTAGCCCCTGATTGGTTGGTTTTTGCTTGTTTTAGTCAGCTCAGTCTGCCAGGATGCACATCTATAAGCATCGTTATAGGCATCGTTGGATTATGCAGTTTGCGCTTGTATGCCCATGGCTGTGGTATGGCGGCGCCTTCTTCGCAGCTTCGATCTCTCTACTCGGTTTGCCCAGAAAGTGTGACAGTACAGGCGAACTTTTTTTTGTCACCGCGGTGATGGATACTGCTAGGTTTCAGGTTTTATGAGGGATGTGTGGATGCTTACAGGTTTGTGGAGCTGCAGCATGAGATCCAGTAGGGATTCGCTTTGTTTTAACCGAGTCTTTCAATATCTACTGCGGCACGGTGCCTTGGGGTTGTGATAGGCGTTTATGGGAGATTGTCTGACATTACAAACGACCTCAGTGAATCGGTGGGAGAGTGCATGATCTCCAGCGCAAGGAGGGTAGGTGTGCCACTGCGCGGTGATTTACAAAAAACGCTCAGCAGTATTAAGGGCCATCCTTTTAATGCATGACGATAAATATTCTGCGAAGGATGGACAAGGAGGCGAAGAACGAGCGGAGGCTATCGGTCCGATAAAGTTGAGCCCTAAACCATAAGCCGTGGACTTCAACGCCTTCGCTGTCGTATTCAACTCATCAGGATTAAATATGCGCTTTTCAGGGCTAAGGTAAATGGCGTATCTTTATGATTTAGCGTAAACAATAATTCTGCATGTACCAAGGATTATTGCACGAAGGAACCCTAAACACATGGCTCGCTGCGCTGTTACTAACAAGGGAATCGCGCAATCTGTAATGAAAAGGTCATTTTTTGTTTAAACACATGTGCTTAGACTATTTTGCGTTAAGAGGAGCCGCAAATGCTAAATGCGTCAGTGATGTTGTTTTGAGCTGGCTACCTCGTGGCAGGGCGTTTGGAGCACCTTTCCATAACGATCAGCGGCAGGTATGATAGAGGGCAGCTTGGTGTGCGTGCGGAATATATCTTCTATGTGTTGAAAATGTTCGCGTCTCGTTTGCGTTTCAAAAAGATGGGATTCCATGCGGAGCCAGCTACATCCTTTTGTGCTTGGCGTTACGCTTTCTTGTTTGGTTTGCGTGGTGTGTCTGGAATCAGTTTTGCTCGCCCTTGTGGGTGTTCGCAGTATTGGTCGGCGGGCCAGCGGGTGGCGAGCATCCGGAGATTGATGTTTGCGTACGCACGCGTCCGCGGCACCCGTGGCGCGGGCTCATGATCGCGAGCTGTATTATGCAGCTCGTGCGTCTTTCAAAGTGCAGTTGCATCCGCTCGGCGCAGTTGTGCGAACTGTTACGCGTTAGGCTTTCTGGTGCCGCACATGAATGTGTATGTGCTGGGGTGCATATGCGTGGAGCTGCAGTGTGGGAAGGAGTCGGAGCTCGTTTTGGTCCATCCTGGGGCTTGCTCGATACCAACTGGGCGGGGTGGTTGGGCGCTGCGATAGGTGCTCGCGAGACGGAAGAATCCGACCCAACAGACGGTCTCAGCGAACCGGGAACGGAGTGCGTGTGCAAATATGGTTTGCGGCAGGTGCGAGTACGCAGTGGTTTGTGCCGAACGCATAGCAAGAGTCTCGGCCAACTCGTTTGATCGTAATTGTTCGGGGAAGAACGGAAGTGGCGTGGGGCAGTGCTGTGGCCGACGGTGGCCGAAGGCGGCCGACGGCGTGACCAAAGCGGGATTGTGTTAGTACTGCTGGCTCTTGCACATGAAACCAAAACTCATATCCCGTTGTGCAAGAATTGAGCTCCACAACGAAAAAACGGAATGCGTTGTGTAGGTGGGTATTGCTGGTCCGGCGACGTTCGGTGGGCTCTTTTGCTGTCGAATGATGCAAAGCTCACTTAGTTTGATCTCTGCATTTCACGGGAACGCGTTCGTTTTTACAGCACTTCGGCGTATTATACAGAAGCAAGACGGGCCTGCCCAAATGACCACCTACGTGCTTCCTGTGCGTCTGGGACGATTTCGATTCTTGAAGGTCTTTAAATAGGAAGCCCTTCGACAGGGACCCACCCTGCAGCCAGCTGGATTGTTTTGCAGTCCGAATTGAGCCTGCCTTTAAGTTGCGTGCTGAGATTAAAATTAGGTCCGCTTGCCGACAACATGCACAGGATTGTCGACGAGCTCGGAGACCTGCAAGTGTGAGCACTGTGAAGTGATGCGTTTTGCGTGCGCGCACTCTACCTCCGCGGGGTTGTGTAACCTTAATCGACGCAACGACCATGCGTGGGCGAGTCCAGGAAGTATGCTATTGGAGGGAATCTCATTTTGTCGGCTCAACTATGTTTACTTCCGCTTTCCGGTTGTCTGGCTGCAGGCATGGATGCGTTTCTAAATGCGTACGAAATCTTGCAGTTGCAGTATAAGAGGTGAGAGTCGGTTTTGCTGTCCCCGTGCTTTTCAGTGGTAGCAGCGCACTACAGTAAGGCGTGTTGGCGATGCAATATGCGTTGCCATACATAGTCTGGCACTGCAAGCAACCTGTACCAGTTGGTGATGCAGCTGGGGGTGCTGCTGACGAAGCAACCCAGAATTGTTGTGGAAATGATGATGACTTATGAACAAGCGGAGACAACTTTGTTGCTGGTTGCGCATGTACTAGACGAAATAGAGTTCGAAATCCGCCGCGCAAGCAGACTTCCCGTGTTTGGCCAGATCCTATAGAAGGCTTTGCGTTCCGACTATGCGCAATTCATGAACGTCACGATGATTTTGTTCGAGGGTTATAGGATGCATAACACTGAAAAGGAGTAGGCGGATAAAGCATGACCATGTACACGCACATGATGCTTTTTCTGCGCCTTTAGCATTATTGATTCTTTTAGTCCGCCAGCAAGCAAATATTCGACAAGATCCTGTATGTCACCGGCGGTTGCTTGCTGCAGTTAGTATTCAGATATATAGTGGAGCGCTATCTGACCTGACAGTGAGAGCCTTTTGGGTTTATGTGAGCACGCGTCAACGCCTGCTCGGTGGAAAGTCCCTCTCTAGCGTTAAACGTGCTCGCCGTGTTTGGCCAGGCAGTGCGCACATAACAAAATGCCAGATTCGGGAGGATGCCCGGCGCGCACGAACTAGAACTTTTCGTGGCACGTCTGCCGCACGCCAAGCACATCTATATCCTCGACACAATTAGTGATAATGTAATTTGGCAGCTTGTGCGGGGTGGTGCATTGGTTTTTACTCGCGTGTGTGCAGACCTACTGAGTTCCTGCATGAGACGAATTGATAACGCCTTTTTGTATGTGCCCTGCACAAAACGGGAATGCCGATGGGCTGACCACAGCAAACGGGGCGGCGAACACGTAGCGTCTATGTACTCACAGCTCCTCTATACACACGCGCGGGACGCTTAGCCCATTGTGTACCGATTTTGCAGCACAAAAGGAAAGTACGCGTGTGGTGTTTGGAGGGCGTCCTGGTTTGGCCACATTATTAAAGCGTTGCGTGTCGGGTATCAATGGAATTTGAAATTGTGTCGCTTACTTCCGTTAACGCGCTGCAACCCTTTGCACATACCATTAAGCCTGCTTATTTGGTTTGCGTGCTGTGCATGAAATTCGTTCTGTGCGCGGATCAGGGTTTTCGCAGTATTTGTCGCCGGGCCAGCGGATCCCCAAAAGCAAGCGTCCACGTATTGATGCTTCCGTGCGCGCGTGTCCACGGCAGCCGTGGCGCGAACCTTTTCGCCGACTTACGATCCCTAGCTGTATTGCGCAGCCCGTTAGTCTTCCAAAACGCAGCTGCATCTCCTCGGCGCAGTTGAAGGATCCGCCTTGCAGCGGGCTGTCGCTAGCTCGCCGAGATCGCTCAGGCTATTTTGCTTTGAGAGGAGGCGCGAATAATGAGTGCGGCGCTATTGTTTTGAGCTGGCTACCTCGTGGCAGGTTGTTCGGAGCACATTTCCATAACGATCAGAGGCAGGCG